>NC_091226.1:1974163-2278329 GCF_040958095.1 Procambarus clarkii
AAAGCCACTATAGTAGGCATATAGCATTTCAGGCAACCGGGCAGTATATATGGACCCCTTACTCAAATCTCTGAATATGTTAGATATTAAGTCCCTGCACATACTCTCATGTGTATTTTATATATATAAAACGCTGCACTGTAATGTCAATCCTGACCTTAAAAGCTTCCTAGAAGGTTGTAACAGATCCCATGAGCACCACACCAGAAACAAATACCTATTTGATATTCCAAGAGTACGACTTAGTCAAACTAGAAATGCTTTACAAATCAAGAGACCTCGAATGTGGAATGACCTTCCCAATTATGTTAAAAACTGTACCTCTCCCAACCAGTTTAAGATAAATAAAGATAAATTTATAAGTTAAGAAAAATTCCACAAATCAACAACCCTGTTACTGAACCTGTATTTACCCAAGTCTTTCCTAAATCTAAACTTATCCAATTTATACCCATTGTTTCGTGTTCTATCTTGTGTTGACAATTTTAATACCCTATTAATATCCCCTTTGTTATATCTATTCAGGAAATTGTGGTTGATCTCGAACCCATTGATAATGTGACGACTTATACAGAATTTTGTAACTATATCATCAAGATTGTAACCAGCTTAGCTAAATGTAGTGTGGGGTTCAGTCCCTAAGCCCATATATGTGCCTCTCTAACCATTTAGGTTACAGGGCAAAAACATAAAAACAAAGGTAACTGCAGAAGGCCTATTGGCCCATACCAGGCAGCTCCTATCTATAACAGATAAACACTAAGTACTACCTAATTAACTCAATGTAACCTACCAACCTAACCCCCTATCCACCTAACCTATCCACCGCTGCCCACTGGATGGGGGGCGGTGTGCAGGACAAACATAAATTTTGATACTAGCTCTCCACATATGTCAGTTGCTTAACACTTTAGTGCGCGCGGCACTAGCTGGAAAACCAAGCGGGTTGTGCGCGCGGCGTTCTGGGCGCTCAAGCGTAAACACAAAAAAGTTTATAATCTTTTCACGCTCCTAACCTCAATTCTCAAGCTACGTTTTTCATTTTGGTATCAATGCGTTGGCAATAAAATTCTCTACAAGATCATATGCATAAAATGTCACCGAAGCATTTGGTATCCCACCACGAAGTAAATAAACACGAAGATGACTCGCCGTGACACCCAAACAGGAAGTAAATGTTCATACTCTTTCGTTTGTTGCCAGCCTCACAGTCATCCTACAGCGCTCATTTTGATATCACTGAACTCGCAATAAAATTCCCCACCCAGACATATGCCTATCAATGTCTAATTATGGTATCGGGTGACCTGCACGAGTGTGGGAACTGGGCGAAGCGTTAGCCGTGATTTCAGCAGGGACGACACTGTTGGGATGCAGTGCTTTGAATGTTTATACTTATTTAACTGTCCTGACATTATTTCTGAAGCTACGTATTTCATTTTTATAGCAATGTGTTCGCAATAGAAAGTTCTATAAGAACATGGGTAGAGTTGGCCAACACAGCGTCAAATAAATTTGCGGTGAATAAAATCTTACGCGTGTTTGTACCCGTGAGCGTCAAAAGTTTTTACTTTGCTCATGTTTTTCAAGTTTATACTTGTTTCACACCGTTTTTTTTTGTATAGTGTTCGGAATAAAATTCCCTACACAGACATATGCATATCAAATACAATTCCTTGGAATTCACAGCTGTAGAGATGACGGAAAACACACAACCGGAACCCGCTCTTGACACTCCAACTCACACCCGCAACACCCACAAAAAAAGTTTCTCTTGTTTCATGTATACTTACTTTAGTTTTCGTGCTACAGTTCTCATTTAGGTATCAAAATATTCCTAAGAAAATAGACTACAATACTGAAACAATCTAAGACAATTATGTGTACTTACCAAAGCAAAGACGATTGTAGTAAAATAAGTTGAGCATTTTATCTCCACTCCACCTCCTTCAGGTACTGATTCCTGAAGTTGCTCAACAGATGTTCCTAGGTGGAGTGAAGCTGATGTAGGTGGTTATTTCTTGTCCACCCAATACACCCTTTTCCTGTGATAAGTGGTGTAATTACAAGGTATGACGCAAAGTGGAACATCGCATGTCTTGCACGCTATACCAGTTTCCTTCCTGATACCCGACTTTGAACACACTTCACACCTGCGACGTTTGGGGATTTTTACCAGCTCATGTTTCAATTTATAGTTCAGGCGAGTCTCTGCTATAACAACACGTCGCTGTTGTCTCTGGGTTGGCAATAAACTACTGTCTGAATCGTCGCTCTCACTATTGTTTTCAAACACTAATGTGGAATATGAATTATCTTCATCAGATTCAGCTTCAGCACTAGGTGTAGACGTGAAGAGAGGGCGCCTCACACCCGACGGGCCAGGTGTTGACGGGTCAGCAGGAGGATACACAGGACCAGTGTCATGATTTATGTCTGGAGCATGAACTAGATGTGGAGATGGTGTAGTTGTTGCAGGCCTTGTCAAATTTCAATAAAGACCAAATAGCAACTTCATGGAACTAGAGCAGAGTTAGTTTCCTTTGATCATCTGTGTTGGCCTTGTACAATGCATGTACAATGCATTGAGTAAAGACCAAATAGCAACTTCATGGAACTAGAGCAGAGTTAGTTTCCTTCGATCATCTGTGTTGGCCTTGTACAATGCAACCACAATGTTAATGTGAATTAACAATGAGACAAGTAAGATTTATACTAATACATTTATACTAATTCTGTTGAGCGTTGACCATTTATACATCAAATCTGTTGATGTGAGCACTTTAGTTTAGTCTGCCATTTAAAGAAAAAAAGAGCATATCAATGGTATATCACAGAAAACGAATTTATCATAAACTCATGTATTTGTCTTATCATATTGAACTGCATTCATATTTTTAATATATAACAATATGAATATACAAATTTCTGTAAATCCCCTACCTTGTTGGAATCTGTGGAAATGAATGAGCAAATGTGCTGGCTGAAGGCGCTGAAGGAAACCACATTGGTTTCATTTTGGATACAAATGTCCATGGAGATTCAAAATGGAAACTAATTATATAGTTGAACCTGCAGAGACGAGTTTAAGAATCTGTGTTGAGAGTGATGGACACAGCCTTCACAATTATACTTCAGAGAATGTAAACATCTAAGAGTCATTAGAAATATGTGTAGAATAATAAACCATACATTGTTTGAGTTAGGGAAAACACCATTTGTGATATATAGATACTATAGCTGTTCCTAAAGATTCACCCTTTTTTGCACCAGCAAGATAACATATAAGATTTTAAGAGTTGACGAATGTTAATATTCTTGTTTGATAAACTGTGAACTTGAGACATAGTTAATAAGAACATATTAACACAACAAAATGTTTTCAGAATCTTTAACACCACTTTCCAGCAACTTATATAATTTATATAAATTATTTTAGAGAATAATACATAAATTATATATTTAAACATGATATAGTGTTTAGTGGAATGTATAAGGAGTCAAATTGTGTTAAAAAGAGCAATTTTTAGAAAATTTGGAAAAATACTTTTTTCTGTTCAAATTATAACTAAATGGATTTTAAAGGTTTCACTCAGCCAATATATATCATTCACAATTTATTAATGAATTTTACAAAAAAACACCATAAATTTTATATTTAAACATGTAAAAACTATTTGTTTTACATTTGGAAGAAAATAATTGTAGAAAAACAATTTATAATTAAACCTTTGTGTTTGGATTTTTTGAGTAAAAGTTTCTCAAAGGCTCTCCTGCACCATTCTCAATGCAAATCATTCCCACACCTATGGGAAGAGATAGGCGAACGTTGTGTAGATGATTTGTGTTTGCTGGGGGCGGACAGTGGCGGCGGGCGGACAGTGGCGGCGGTGGCAGACACTGGCGGCTGTCTGGCGGTGGCGGTTGTGGCGGGCGGTAGTGGTGGGTGGTTGTGGGCGGTGGCTGGCGGTGGCGGGCGGCGGCGGCTGTGATGGGTGGTGGCGGCTGTGGTGGGTGGTGGGTGGTGGCGGCTGTGGTGGTTGGTGGCGTTCGGCGGTGGTGGTGGCTGGTGGCGGCTTGCGGTGGCGACTGTGGCAACGGGCGGTGACGGCTGATAGCGGGCAGTGGTGGCGGCTGGTGGCAGGTGGTGGCGGTGGTGGCGGCTGGTGGTGGCGGGCGGTGTTGGCGGCTGGTGGCAGGTGGTGGCGGTGGTGGCGGCTGGTGGTGGCGGCTGGCGGCTGGTGGTGGCGGCTGGTGGCAGGTGGTGGTGGCTGGTGGTGGCGGGCGGTGGTGGCGGCTGGTGGTGGCGGCTGGTGGTGGCGGGCGGTGGCGGTGGTGGCTGCTGGTGGCAGGTGGTGGCGGTGGTGGCGGCTGGTGGCGGGCGGTGGCAGCTGGTGGCGGCTGGTGGCAGGTGGTGGCGGTGGTGGCGGTGGCGGCGGCTGGTGGCGGTGGTGGCGGCTGGTGGTGGCGGCTGGTGGCGGGCGGTGGCAGCTGGTGGCAGGTGGTGGCAGGTGGTGGCGGTGGTGGCGGTGGTGGCGGCTGGTGGCAGGTGGTGGCGGTGGTGGCGGCTGGTGGCGGGCGGTGGCAGCTGGTGGCGGTGGTGGCGGCTGGTTGCAGGTGGTGGCGGTGGTGGCGGCTGGTGGCAGGTGGTGGCGGTGGTGGCGGCTGGTGGCGGTGGTGGCGGCTGGTGGTGGCGGCTGGTGGCAGGTGGTGGCGGTGGTGGCGGCTGGTGGTGGCGGCGGTGGTGGCGGCTGGTGGTGACGGCTGGTGGCAGCTGATGACGGCTTTTGGTGTTGGTGATGGCGGCTGGTGGTGGCGGTGATGGCGGCTGGTGGTGGCGGTGATGGCGGCTGGTGGTGGCGGTGATGGCGGCTGGTGGTGTTGGTGATGGCGGCTGGTGGTGTTAGTGATGGCGGCTGGTGGTGTTGGTGATGGCGGCTGGTGGTGGCGGTGATAACGGCTGGTGGTGGCGGCTGGCGGTGGCGACTGTGGCAACGGGCGGTGGCGGCTGATGGCGGGCGGTGGTGGCGGCTGGTGGTGGTGGCAGCTGGTGGCGGCTGGTGGTGGTGGCAGCTGGTGGCGGGCGTTGGCGGCTGGTGGCGGGCGTTGGTGGCGGCTGGTGGTGGTGGCAGCTGGTGGCAGCTGGTGGTGGTGGCAGCTGGTGGTGGCTGGTGGTGGTGGCAGCTGGTGGCGGGCGGTGGCGGCTGATGGCGGGCGGTGGTGGCGGCTGGTGGTGGTGGCAGGTGGTGGTGGTGGCGGCTGATGGCGGGCGGTGTTGGCGGCTGGTGGTGTTGGCAGCTGGTGGCGGCTGGTGGTGGTGGCAGCTGGTGGCGGGCGGTGGCGGCTGATGGCGGGCGGTGGTGGCGGCTGGTGGTGGTGGCAGCTGGTGGCGGCTGGTGGTGGTGGCAGCTGGTGGCGGGCGGTGGCGGCTGGTGGCGCCCTGGAAACACAAACCGAAACTGTCTCTATTTTCCGCTTGTTACAACTTGTAATAAAGTTGTTACATCTTGGCTTAACGTGTTTATGACGTATTAGAACGTTGTTACAACTTGCTATATTGGTTGTTATAACTGGTTAGGAGGTGTTAAGACTTGTTCGAACGTTTTACCAACGTCGTAATTTCGGTGTGTGTTTGGCGGGCGGTGGCAGCTGATGGTGGCTGGTGGTGGCGGTGATGGCGGCTGGTGGTGGTGGTGGCGGTGATGGCGGCGGGTGGCGGGCGGTGGCGGGCGGTGGCGGCTTGTTGCGGCTGGTGGTGGCGGCGGTGGTGGGTGGTGGTGGCGGCTGTGGTGGGTGGTGGCGGTGATGGGTGGTGGCGGCTGTGGTGGGTGGTGGCGGTGGTGGCGGCGGCGGTGATGGGTGGTGGCGGCTGTGGTGGGTGGTGGCGGTGGCGGCGGTGATGGGTGGTGGCGGCGGTGATGGGTGGTGGTGGTGGGTGGTGGTGGCGGCGGCTGTGGTGGTGGCGGGTGGCGGCTGGTGGTGGTGGGTGGTGGCGGGCGGCGGCGGCTGTGATGGGTGGTGGCGGTGGTGGTGGCGGTGGTGGTGGCGGTGATGGCGGCTGGTGGCGGCTGGTGGTGGTGGGTGGTGGCGGGTGGCGGCTGGTGGCGGGTGGCGGCTGGTGGTGGGTGGCGGTAGTGGGTGGTGGCGGCTGGTGGCGGGTGGCGGTGGTGGGTGGTGGTGGGTGGTGGCGGGTGGCGGCTGGTGGTGGGTGGTGGGTGGTGGTGGCAGGTGGCGGCTGGTGGTGGGTGGTGGGTGGTGGTGGTGGGAGGTGGGTGGCGGCTGGTGGTGGTGGGTGGTGGCGGGCGGTGGCGGGCGGCGGCGGCTGTGATGGGTGGTGGCGGCTGGTGGCGGTGGTGGTGGCGGTGATGGCAGCTGGTGGCGGCTGGTGGTGGTGGGTGGTGGTGGGTGGTGGCGGGTGGCGGCTGGTGGCGGCCAGCTGGGACACACCCTTCACCACTGAAGGTCTGAGCACAACTAACCATATGTCTCTCTCACCACCAGCCCAGTGTTGCCAGCTCGCGCTCTCAAAATGTTTCCTTCAAAGATTGTATATTATCTTTGAGCAACAAG
The DNA here is from genome assembly GCF_040958095.1 of Procambarus clarkii. NCBI lineage: Eukaryota > Metazoa > Arthropoda > Malacostraca > Decapoda > Cambaridae > Procambarus > Procambarus clarkii. The sequence goes on from NC_091226.1 coordinate 1,980,734, forward strand.
TTTTATTATCAAGGAAATAATGCATATATTATTGTCACATAAATACTGTGCAATATCTTATTACATTCCTGCTAAATAATTATAATTTGAAACAGGACAAAAAATCCAACATATATATATATAAACCAACATTAGAGATCACAAGGCCTAGGCCTATCTGTGACCACACATCCTGCTTCCCTGGCCTGCTACCCTCTCACACCTCACACTCTTAACTCATTCTCATAATCATTCTCACTCTCAATCACTCTTACGCACTATTACTCACTCTTACTCTCAATCACTCTTATGCACTATTACTCTTACTCTCAGTCATCCTTACTCACTCTTACTCTCATACTCACTCTTACTCTCATACTCACTCTTACTCTCTGTCACTCTTACTCTGTCACTCTTACTCTGTCACTCTTACTCTCTGTCACTCTTACTCTGTCACTCTTACTCTCTGTCACTCTTACTCACTCTCAGTCACCCTTACCCATTCATACTCACTCTCTCACTCTTACTCTCATACTCTCAATCACTCTTATTCTCAATCACTCTTACTCTCAATCACTCTTACTCCCAATCACTCCTACTCCCAATCACTCCTACTCTCAATCACTCTTACTCTCATTCTTACTCTTACTCACTCTTACTCTTACTCCCAATCACTCTTACTCTCAATCACTCTTATTCTCATTCTTACTCTTACTCCCAATCACTCTTACTCCCAATCACTCTTACTCTCAATCACTCTTACTCTCATTCTTACTCTTACTCACTCTTACTCTCAATCACTCTTATTCTCATTCTTACTCCTACTCTCACTCTTACGCCTACTCTCACTCTTACTCCTACTCCCAATCACTCTTACTCCCAATCACTCTTACTCCCAATCACTCTTACTCTCAATCACTCTTACTCTCACTAACTCTCAATCACTCTTACTCTCACTCTAACTCTCAATCACTCTTAATTTCATACTCACCCTTACTCTCAATCACTTTTACTCTCACTCGTACTCACTCTGTCACCCTTGCTCTCAATCACTCTTACTCATTCTGTCACTCTTACTCTCACTCACTCTTACTTTTACTCACTCTCACTCACTCTTACACACTCTCTGGCACTCTCACTCACCTTCAGTCACTCTTACTCACTCTTACCCACTCTCGCTCACTCTTACTCACTCTAGTTAATAAGAACACGCCAATATAAGACAACAAAACGTTTTCAGATTCTTTCACACCACTTTGCAGCAACTTTTATAATTTATATAAATTATCTTAGGGAATAATACATAAATTATATATTTAAACATGATATTAGTGTTTAGTGAAATGCATAAGGAGTCAAATTGTGTTAAAAAGAGCGATTTATAGAAAATTTGGAAAACTACTTTTTTCTGATCATATTATAACTAAATGGATTTTAAACGTTTCACTGAGCCAATAAATATCATCCACAATTTATTAATGAATTTAAAAAAAAAACACCATAAATTTTATATTTAAACATGTAAAAACTATTTGGAATACATTAGGAACAAAATAGTTGTAGAAAAACAATTTATCATGAAACCTTTGTGTTTGGATTTTTTGATTAAAAGTTTCTCAAAGGCTCTCCTGCACCATTCTCAATGCAAATCATTCCCACGCCTATGGGAAGAGATAAACGAACGTTTTCTAGATGATTTGTGTTTACTGGGATGTTGGGTATAAAAAGTCGGAATTTCAAACTGCGAATACGTGCAGAGAGCCAAAATTTGGCTCCAAAATATGGCTCAGGCCTCGAAATTGGGATGTTTGGGATATTTTGAAAACTGCTGGGAAGATTGGGACAAATGTGACCAAACGACGCTTTCAGTACTTGCCATATGTTGGGTATAAAAGTTGTAATTTCAAACTGCGAATACGTGCAGAGAGTCTGAATTTGGCTCCAAAATATGGCTCCGGCCTCGAAATTGGGATGTTTGGGAATATTTTGAAAACTGAAGGAGAGTTTTTGCAAAATGTGACTCATTGCCACTTTCAGTACTTGGCATATGTTGGGTATAATAAGTCGTAATTTCAAACTGCGAATACGTGCAGAGCAAGAATTTTGGCTCCAAAATATGGCTCAGGCCTCAATATTGGGATGTTTGGGAAATTTTGAAAACTGCAGGGGGGATTGGGACAAATGTGACCAAACGCCACTTTCAGTACTTGGCATATGTTGGGTATAAAAAGTCATAATTTCAAACTGCGAATACGTGCAGAGAGCCAGAATTTGGCTCCAAAAAATAGGTCAGGGCCTCGAAATTGGGATATTTGGGATATTTTGAAAACTACAGGGTAGTTTGAGCAAAATGTGACTCACTGCCGCTTTCAGTACTTGGCATATGTTGGGTATAAAAAGTCGTAATTTCAAACTGCGAATACGTGCAGAGAGCCAGAATTTGGCTCCAAAATATGGCTCAGGCCTCGATATTGGGATGTTTGGGATATTTTCAAAACTGCAGGGGAGTTTTTGCAAAATGTGACTCATTGCCGCTTTCAGTACTTGGCATATGTTGGGTATAATAAGTCGTAATTTCAAACAGCGAATATGTGCAGAGCAAGAATTTGGCTCCAAAATATAGCTCAGTCCTCGATATTGGGATGTTTGGGAAATTTTGAAAACTGCAGGGGGGATTGGGACAAATGTGACCAAACGCCGCTTTCAGTACTTGGCATATGTTGAGTATAAAAAGTCGTAATATCACACTGCGAAAACGTGCAGAGAGCCAGAATTTGGCTCCAAAATATGGCTCAGGCCTCGATATTGGGATATTTGGGATATTTTGAAAACTGCAGGAGGGATTGGGACAAATGTGACCAAACGCCGCTTTCAGCATGTGGCATATGTTGGGTATAAAAAGACATAATTTCAAACTGCGAATACGTGCAGAGAGCCAGAATTTGGCTCCAAAAAATGGCTCAGGGCCTCGAAATTGGGATATTTGGGATATTTTGAAAACTACAGGGGAGTTTGAGCAAAATGTGACTCACTGCCGCTTTCAGTACTTGGCATATGTTGGGTATAAAAAGTCGTAATTTCAAACTGCGATTACGTGCAGAGAGCCAGAATTTGGCTCCAAAATATTGCTCAGGCCTCGAAATTGGGATGTTTGGGATATTTTGAAAACTGCAGGGGAGTTTGTGCAAAATGTGACTCACTTCCGCTTTCAGTACTCTGCATATGTTGGGTATAAAAATTCGTAATATCAAACTGCGAATAACTGCAGAGAGCCAGAATTTGGCTACAAAATATGGCACAGGCCTCGAAATTGGGATATTTGGGATATTTTGAAAACTGCAGGGAGGTTTGTGCCAAATGTGACCAAACGCCGCTTTCAGTACTTGGCATATGTTGGGAATAAAAAGACGTAATTTCAAACTGCGAATACGTGCAGAGAGCCAGAATTTAGCACCAAAATATGGCTGAGGCCTCGAAATTGGGATATTTGGGATATTTTGAAAACTGGAAGGGAGTTTGTGCAAAATGTGACTCACTGCCGCTTTCAGTACTTGGCATATGTTGGGTATAAAAAGTCGGAATTTCAAACTGCGAATACATGCAGAGAGCCTAAATTTGGCTCCAAAATATGGCTCAGGCCTCGAAGTTAGGATGTTTGGGATATTTTGAAAACTGCAGGGGGGATTGGGACAAATGTGACCAAACGACGCTTTCAGTACTTGCCATATGTTGGGTATAAAAGTCGTAATTTCTAACTGCGAATACGTGCAGAGAGCCTAAATTTGGCTCCAAAATATGGCTCATGCCTCGAAATTGCGATATTTGGGATATTTTGAAAACTGGAGGGGAGTTTGTGCAAAATGTGACTCACTGCCACTTTCAGTACTTGGCATATGTTGAGTATAAAATTCGTAATATCAAACTGCGAATACCTCAGAGAGCCAGAATTTGGCTCCAAAATATGGCTCAGGCCTCGATATTGGGATGTTTGGGATACTTGGAAAACTGCATGAAGTTTTGAGACAAATGTGACCAAACGCCGCTTTCAGTACTTCGCATATGTTGCCTATAAAAGAGTCGTAATTTCAAAGTGCGAATACGTGTAAAGAGCCAGAATTTGGCTCCAAAATATGGCTCAGGCCTCGTAATTGGTATATTTGGGATATTTTGAAAACTGCAGGGAGGTTTGGACAAATGTGACCAAACGTTGCTTTCAGTACTTGGCATAGGTTCCGTATAAAAAGTCGTAAATTCAAACTGCGAATACGTGCAGAGAGACAGAATATGGCTCCAAAATATGGCTCATCCCTCGATATTGGGATGTTTGGGATATTTTTAAAACTGCAGGGGGGTTTGGAACAAATATGAGCAAACGTTGCTTTCAGTACTTGGCATATGTTCCGTATAAAAAGTCGTAAATTCAAACTGCGAATACGTGCAGAGAGCCATAATTTGGCTCACAAATATGGCTCAGCCCTCGATATTGGGATGTTTGGGATATTTTGAAAACTGCAGGGAGGTTTGGGACAAATGTGACCAAACGCTGCTTTCAGTACTTGGCATATGTTGGGTATAAAAAGACGTAATATCAAACTGCGAATATGTGCAGAGAACCAGAATTTAGCACCAAAATTTGGCTGAGGCCTCGAAATTGGGATATTTGGGATATTTTGAAAACTGCAGGGGAGTTTGTGCAAAATGTGATCAAACGCCGCTTTCAGTACTTCACATATGTTGGGTAAAAAAAAGTCGTAATTTTAAACTGCGAATACGTGCAGAGAGCCAGAATTTGGCTCCAAAATATTGCTCAGGCCTCGAAATTGGGATGTTTGGGATATTTTTAAAACTGCAGGGGGGATTGGGACAAATGTGACCAAACGCCGCTTTCAGCACTTGGCATATGTTGAGTATAAAAAGACATAATTTCCAACTGCGAATACGTGCAGAGAGCCAGAATTTGGCTCCGAAATATGGCTCAGGCCTCGATATTGGGATGTTTGGGATATTTTGAAAATTGCAGGGGAGTTTGTGCAAAATGTGACTCACTGCCGCTTTCAGGACTTGGCATATGTTGGGTATAAAAGGTCGTAATATCAAACTGCGAATACGTGCATAGAGCCAGAATTTGGCTCCAAAATATGGCTCAGCCCTCGAAATTAGGATGTTTGGGATATTTTGAAAACTGGAGGGAGGTTTGGGACAAATGTGACCAAACGCCGCTGTCAGTACTTGGCATATGTTGGGTATAAAAAGACGTAATATCAAACTGCGAATATGTGCAGAGAACCAGAATTTAGCACCAAAATTTGACTGAGGCCTCGAAATTGGGATATTTGGGATATTTTGAAAACTGGAAGGGAGTTTGTGCAAAATGTGACTCACTGCCACTTTCAGTACTTGGCATATGTTGGGTATAAAAAGTCGGAATTTCAAACTGCGAATACGTGCAGAGAGCCAGAATTTGGCTCGAAAATATGGCTCATGCCTCGAAATTGGGATATTTGGGATATTTTGAAAACTGGAGGGGAGTTTGTTCAAAATGTGACTCACTGCCACTTTCAGTACTTGGCATATGTTGGGGTATAAAATTCGTAATATCAAACTGCGAATACGTGCAGAGAGCCAGAATTTGGCTCCAAAATATGGCTCAGGCCTCGATATTGGGATGTTTGGGATACTTGGAAAACTGCATGAAGTTTTGAGACAAATGTGACCAAACGCCGCTTTCAGTACTTCGCATATGTTGCCTATAAAAAATTCGTAATTTCAAACTGCGAATACGTGCAAAGAGCCAAAATTTGGCTCCTAAATATGGCTCAGGCCTCGTAATTGGTATATTTGGGATATTTTGAAAACTGCAGGGAGGTTTGGACAAATGTGACCAAACGTCGCTTTTAGTACTTGGCATATGTAGGGTAGAAAAAATCTCAATTTCAAACTGCGAATACGTGCAGAGAGCCATAATTTTGCTCCAAAATGTTGCTCAGGCCTCGACATTTCGATGTTTGGGATATTTTGAAAACTGCAGGGGAGTTTGTGCAAAATGTGACTAACTGCCGCGTCTAGTACTTGGCATATGTTGGGTATAAAAAGTCGTAATATCAAACTGCGAATACGTGCAGAGAGCCAGAATTTGGCTCCAAAATATGGCTCAGGCCTCGAATATGGGATATTTGGGATATTTTGAAAACTGCAGGGATGTTTCGGACAAATGTGACCAAACGCCGCTTTCAGCACTTGGCTTATATTGGGTATATAAAAATCGCAATTTCAAACTGCGAATACATGTAGAGAGCCAAAATTTGGCTCCAAAAAATGGTTCATGCCTCGAAATTTGGATATTTGGGATATTTTGAAAACTGGAGGGGAGTTTGTGCAAAATGTGACTCACTGACACTTTCAGTACTTGGCATATGTTAGGTATAAAATTCGTAATATCAAACTGCGAATACGTGCAGAGAGCCATAATTTGGCTTTAAAATATTGCTCAGGCCTCGTAATTGGGATATTTGGGATATTTTGAAAACTGCAGGGATGTTTGGGACAAATGTGTCCAAACTCCGCTTTCAGTACTTGGCATATGTTGGGTATAAAAAAGTCGCAATTTCAAACTGCGAATACGTGCAGAGAGCCAGAATTTGACTCCAAAATATGGCCCAGGCCTCGAAATTGGGATATTTGGGATATTTTGAAAACTGCAGGGGAGTGTGTGCAAAATGTGACTCACTGCCACTTTCAGTACTTGGCATATGTTGGGTATAAAAAGTCGTAATATCAAACTGCGAATACATGCAGCGAGAGAGAATTTGGCTCCAAAATATGGCTCAGGCCTCGAAAATGTGATATAAGGGATATTTTGAAAACTGCAGGGGAGTTTGTGCAAAATGTGACTCACTGCCGGGTCCAGTACTTGGCATATGTTGGGTATAAAAAGTCGTAATATCAAACTGCGAATACGTGCAGAGAGCCAGAATTTGGCTCTAAAATATGGCACAGGCCTCGAAAGTGGGATATTTGGGATGTTTTGAAAACTGCAGGGAGGTTTGTGACAAATGTGACCAAACGCCGCTTTCAGTACTTGGCATATGTTGGGTATAAAAAGTCGTAATATCCAACTGCGAATACGTGCAGAGAGCCAGAATTTTGCTCCAAAATATGTCTCAGGCCTCGATATTGGGATGTTTGGGTTATTTTGAAAACTGCAGGGGAGTTTGTGCAAAATGTGATCAAACGCCGCTTTCAGTACTTCGCATATGTTGGGTAAAAAAAAGTCGTAATTTTAAACTGCGAATACGTGCAGAGAGCCAGAATTTGGCTCCAAAATATTGCTCAGGCCTTGAAATTGGGATGTTTGGGATATTTTTAAAACTGCAGGGGGGATTGGGACAAATGTGACCAAACGCCGCTTTCAGCACTTGGCATATGTTGAGTATAAAAAGACATAATTTCCAACTGCGAATACGTGCAGAGAGCCAGAATTTTGCTCCGAAATATGGCTCAGGCCTCGATATTGGGAAGTTTGTGATATTTTGAAAATTGCAGGGGAGTTTGCGCAAAAAGTGACTCACTGACGCTTTCAGGACTTGGCATATGTTGGGTATAAAAGGTCGTAATATCAAACTGCGAATACGTGCATAGAGCCAGAATTTGGCTCCAAAATATGGCTCAGGCCTCGAAATTAGGATGTTTGGGATATTTTGAAAACTGGAGGGAGGTTTGGGACAAATGTGACCAAACGCCGCTTTCAGTACTTGGCATATGTTGGGTATAAAAAGACGTAATTTCAAACTGCGAATACGTGCAGAGAGCCAGAATTTAGCACCAAAATTTGGCTGAGGCCTTGAAATTGGGATATATGGGATATTTTGAAAACTGGAAGGGAGTTTGTGCAAAATGTGACTCACTGCCGCTTTCAGTACTTGGCATATGTTGGGTATAAAAAGTCGGAATTTCAAACTGCGAATACGTGCAGAGAGCCAGAATTTGGCTCGAAAATATGGGTCATGCCTCGAAATTGGGATATTTGGGATATTTTGAAAACTGGAGGGGAGTTTGTGCAAAATGTGACTCACTGCCGCGTCCAGTACTTGGCATATGTTGGGTATAAAAAGTCGTAATATCAAACTGCGAATACGTGCAGAGAGCCAGAATTTGGCTCCAAAATATGGCTCAGGCCTCGAAATTGGGATATTTGGGATATTTTGAAAACTGGAGGGGAGTTTGTGCAAAATGTGACTTTCTGCCACTTTCAGTACTTAGCATATGTTGGGTATAAAAAGACATAATTTCAAACTGCGAATACGTGCAGAGAGCCATAATTTTACTCCAAAATATGGCTCAGGCCTCGAAATTTGGATGTTTGGGATATTTTGAAAACTGCAGGGGAGTTTGTGCAAAATGTGACTCACTGCCACGTCCAGTACTTGGCATATGTTGGGTATAAAAAGTCGTAATATCAAACTGCGAATACGTGCAGAGAGCCAGAATTTGGCTCCAAAATATGGCTCAGGCCTCGAATATGGGATATTTGGGATATTTTGAAAACTGCAGGGATGTTTCGGACAAATGTGACCAAACGCCGCTTTCAGCACTTGGCTTATATTGGGTATATAAAAATCGCAATTTCAAACAGCGAATACATGTAGAGAGCCAAAATTTGGCTCCAAAAAATGGTTCATGCCTCGAAATTTGGATATTTCGGATATTTTGAAAACTGGAGGGGAGTTTGTGCAAAATGTGACTCACTGCCACTTTCAGTACTTGGCATATGTTAGGTATAAAATTCGTAATATCAAACTGCGAATACGTGCAGAGAGCCATAATTTGGCTTTAAAATATGGCTCAGGCCTCGTAATTGGGATATTTGGGATATTTTGAAAACTGCAGGGAGGTTTGGGACAAATGTGACCAAACGTCGCTTTCAGTCTTGGCATATGTAGGGTATAAAAAAGTCTCAATTTCAAACTGCGAATACGTGCAGAGAGCCAGAATTTGGCTCCAAAATATGGCTCAGGCCTTGAAATTGGGATGTTTGGGATATTTTGAAAACTGCAGGGGAGTTTGTGCAAAATGTGACTCACTGCCGCGTCCAGTGCTTGGCATATGTTGGGTATAAAAAGTCGTAATATCAAACTGCGAATACGTGCAGAGAGCCAGAATTTGGCTCCAAAATATGGCTCAGGCCTCGAATATGGGATATTTGGGATATTTTGAAAACTGCAGGGATGTTTCGGACAAATGTGACCAACCGCCGCTTTCAGCACTTGGCTTATATTGGGTATATAAAAATCGCAATTTCAAACTGCGAATACATGTAGAGAGCCAAAATTTGGCTCCAAAAAAATGGTTCATGCCTCGAAATTTGGATATTTGGGATATTTTGAAAACTGGAGGGGAGTTTGTGCAAAATGTGACTCACTGACACTTTCAGTACTTGGCATATGTTAGGTATAAAATTCGTAATATCAAACTGCGAATACGTGCAGAGAGCCATAATTTGGCTTTAAAATATTGCTCAGGCCTCGTAATTGGGATATTTGGGATATTTTGAAAACTGCAGGGATGTTTGGGACAAATGTGTCCAAACTCCGCTTTCAGTACTTGGCATATGTTGGGTATAAAAAAGTCGCAATTTCAAACTGCGAATACGTGCAGAGAGCCAGAATTTGACTCCAAAATATGGCCCAGGCCTCGAAATTGGGATATTTGGGATATTTTGAAAACTGCAGGGGAGTTTGTGCAAAATGTGACTCACTGCCACTTTCAGTACTTGGCATATGTTGGGTATAAAAAGTCGTAATATCAAACTGCGAATACATGCAGCGAGAGAGAATTTGGCTCCAAAATATGGCTCAGGCCTCGAAAATGTGATATAAGGGATATTTTGAAAACTGCAGGGGGAGTTTGTGCAAAATGTGACTCACTGCCGGGTCCAGTACTTGGCATATGTTGGGTATAAAAAGTCGTAATATCAAACTGCGAATACGTGCAGAGAGCCAGAATTTGGCTCTAAAATATGGCACAGGCCTCGAAAGTGGGATATTTGGGATATTTTGAAAACTGCAGGGAGGTTTGTTACAAATGTGACCAAACGCCGCTTACAGTACTTGGCATATGTTGGGTATAAAAAGTCGTAATATCCAACTGCGAATACGTGCAGAGAGCCAGAATTTTGCTCCAAAATATGGCTCAGGCCTCGATATTGGGATGTTTGGGATATTTTGAAAACTGCAGGGGGTTTGTGCAAAATGTGATCAAACGCCGCTTTCAGTACTTCGCATATGTTGGGTAAAAAAAAGTCGTAATTTTAAACTGCGAATACGTGCAGAGAGCCAGAATTTGGCTCCAAAATATTGCTCAGGCCTTGAAATTTGGATGTTTGGGATATTTTTAAAACTGCAGGGGGGATTGGGACAAATGTGACCAAACGCCGCTTTCAGCACTTGGCATATGTTGAGTATAAAAAGACATAATTTCCAACTGCGAATACGTGCAGAGAGCCAGAATTTTGCTCCGAAATATGGCTCAGGTTTCGATATTGGGATGTTTGTGATATTTTGAAAATTGCAGGGGAGTTTGTGCAAAATGTGACTCACTGCCGCTTTCAGGACTTGGCATATGTTGGGTATAAAAGGTCGTAATATCAAACTGCGAATACGTGCATAGAGCCAGAATTTGGCTCCAAAATATGGCTCAGGCCTCGAAATTAGGATGTTTGGGATATTTTGAAAACTGGAGGGAGGTTTGGGACAAATGTGACCAAACGCCGCTTTCAGTACTTGGCATATGTTGGGTATAAAAAGACGTAATTTCAAACTGCGAATACGTGCAGAGAGCCAGAATTTAGCACCAAAATTTGGCTGAGGCCTTGAAATTGGGATATATGGGATATTTTGAAAACTGGAAGGGAGTTTGTGCAAAATGTGACTCACTGCCGCTTTCAGTACTTGGCATATGTTGGGTATAAAAAGTCGGAATTTCAAACTGCGAATACGTGCAGAGAGCCAGAATTTGGCTCGAAAATATGGCTCATGCCTCGAAATTGGGATATTTGGGATATTTTGAAAACTGGAGGGGAGTTTGTGCAAAATGTGACTCACTGCCGCGTCCAGTACTTGGCATATGTTGGGTATAAAAAGTCGTAATATCAAACTGCGAATACGTGCAGAGAGCCAGAATTTGGCTCCAAAATATGGCTCAGGCCTCGAAATTGGGATATTTGGGATATTTTGAAAACTGGAGGGGAGTTTGTGCAAAATGTGACTTTCTGCCACTTTCAGTACTTAGCATATGTTGGGTATAAAAAGACATAATTTCAAACTGCGAATACGTGCAGAGAGCCATAATTTTACTCCAAAATATGGCTCAGGCCTCGAAATTTGGATGTTTGGGATATTTTGAAAACTGCAGGGGAGTTTGTGCAAAATGTGACTCACTGCCACGTCCAGTACTTGGCATATGTTGGGTATAAAAAGTCGTAATATCAAACTGCGAATACGTGCAGAGAGCCAGAATTTGGCTCCAAAATATGGCTCAGGCCTCGAATATGGGATATTTGGGATATTTTGAAAACTGCAGGGATGTTTCGGACAAATGTGACCAAACGCCGCTTTCAGCACTTGGCTTATATTGGGTATATAAAAATCGCAATTTCAAACTGCGAATACATGTAGAGAGCCAAAATTTGGCGTCAAAAAATGGTTCATGCCTCGAAATTTGGATATTTCGGATATTTTGAAAACTGGAGGGGAGTTTGTGCAAAATGTGACTCACTGCCACTTTCAGTACTTGGCATATGTTAGGTATAAAATTCGTAATATCAAACTGCGAATACGTGCAGAGAGCCATAATTTGGCTTTAAAATATGGCTCAGGCCTCGTAATTGGGATATTTGGGATATTTTGAAAACTGCAGGGAGGTTTGGGACAAACGTGACCAAACGTCGCTTTCAGTACTTGGCATATGTAGGGTATAAAAAAGTCTCAATTTCAAACTGCGAATACGTGCAGAGAGCCAGAATTTGGCTCCAAAATATGGCTCAGGCCTTGAAATTGGGATGTTTGGGATATTTTGAAAACTGCAGGGGAGTTTGTGCAAAATGTGACTCACTGCCGCGTCCAGTGCTTGGCATATGTTGGGTATAAAAAGTCATAATATCAAACTGCGAATACGTGCAGAGAGCCAGAATTTGGCTCTAAAATATGGCACAGGCCTCGAAATTGGGATATTTGGGATATTTTGAAAACTGCAGGGAGGTTTGTGACAAATGTGACCAAACGCCGCTTTCAGTACTTGGCATATGTTGGGTATAAAAAGACATAATTTCAAACTGCAAATACGAGCAGAGAGCCAGAATTTAGCACCAAAATATGGTTGAGGCCTCGAAATTGGGATATTTGGAATATTTTACAAACTGGAAGGGTGTTTGTGCAAAATGTGACTCACTGCCGCTTTCAGTACTTGGCATATGTTGGGTATAAAAAGTCGGAATTTCAAACTGCGATCACGTGCAGAGTGCCTAAATTTGGCTCCAAAATATGGCTCAGGCCTCGAAATTGGGATATTTGGGATATTTTGAGAACTGCAGGGATGTTTGGGACAAATGTGACCAAACGCCGCTTTCAGTACTTGGCATATGTTGGGTATAAAAAAGTTGCAATTTCAAACTGCGAATACGTGCAGAGAGCCAGAATTTGGCTCGAAAATATGGCTCATGCCTCGAAATTGGGATATTTGGGATATTTTGAAAACTGGAGGGGAGTTTGTGCAAAATGTGACTCACTGCCACTTTCAGTACTTGGCATATGTTGGGGTATAAAATTCGTAATATCAAACTGCGAATACGTGCAGAGAGCCAGAATTTGGCTCCAAAATATGGCTCAGGCCTCGATATTGGGATGTTTGGGATACTTGGAAAACTGCATGAAGTTTTGAGACAAATGTGACCAAACGCCGCTTTCAGTACTTCGCATATGTTGCCTATAAAAAAGTCGTAATTTCAAACTGCGAATACGTGCAAAGAGCCAGAATTTGGCTCCAAAATATGGCTCAGACCTCGATATTGGGATGTTTGGGATACTTGGAAAACTGCATGAAGTTTTGAGACAAATGTGACCAAACTCCGCTTTCAGTACTTGGCATATGTTGGGTATAAAAAAGTCGCAATTTCAAACTGCGAATACGTGCAGAGAGCCAGAATTTGACTCCAAAATATGGCCCAGGCCTCGAAATTGGGATATTTGGGATATTTCGAAAACTGCAGGGGAGTTTGTGCAAAATGTGACTCACTGCCGCTTTCAGGACTTGGCATATGTTGGGTATAAAAAGTTGTAATTTCAAACTGCGAATACGTGCAGAGAGCCAGAATTTGGCTCCAAAATATGGCACAGGCCTCGAAATTGGGATATTTGGGATATTTTGAAAACTGCAGGGAGGTTTGTGACAAATTTGACCAAACGCCGCTTTCAGTACTTGGCATATGTTGGGTATAAAAAGACGTAATTTCAAACTGCGAATACGTGCAGAGAGCCAGAATTTAGCACCAAAATATGGCTGAGGCCTCGAAATTGGGATATTTGGGATATTTTGAAAACTGGAAGGGAGTTTGTGCAAAATGTGATTCACTGCCGCTTTCAGTACTTGGCATATGTTGGGTATAAAAAGTCGGAATTTCAAACTGCGAATACGTGCAGAGAGCCTAAATTTGGCTCCAAAATATGGCTCAGGCCTCGAAATTGGGATGTTTGGGATATTTTGAAAACTGCAGGGGGGATTGGGACAAATGTGACCAAACGACGCTTTCAGTAATTGCCATATGTTGGGTATAAAAGTCGTAATTTCAAACTGCGAATACATGCAGAGAGCCTAAATTTGGCTCCAAAATATGGCTCATGCCTCGAAATTGGGATATTTGGGATATTTTGAAAACTGGAGGGGAGTTTGTGCAAAATGTGACTCACTGCCACTTTCAGTACTTGGCATATGTTGGGTATAAAATTCGTAATATCAAACTGCGAATACGTGCAGAGAGCCAGAATTTGGCTCCAAAATATGGCTCAGGCCTCGATATTGGGATGTTTGGGATACTTGGAAAACTGCATGAAGTTTTGAGACAAATGTGACCAAACGCCGTTTTCAGTTATTCGCATATGTTGCCTATAAAAAAGTCGTAATTTCAAACTGCGAATACGGGCAAAGAGCCAGAATTTTGCTCCAAAATATGGCTCAGGCCTCGTAATTGGTATATTTGGGATATTTTGAAAACTGCAGGGAGGTTTGGACAAATGTGACCAAACGTTGCTTTCAGTACTTGGCATATGTTCCGTATAAAAAGTCGTAAATTCAAACTGCGAATACGTGCAGAGAGCCAGAATATGGCTCCAAAATATGGCTCAGCCCTCGATATTGGCATGTTTGGGAAATTTTGAAAACTGCAGGGGGGTTTGGGATAAATATGACCAAACGTTGCTTTCAGTACTTGGCATATGTTCCGTATAAAAAGTCGTAAATTCAAACTGCGAATACGTGCAGAGAGCCAGAATTTGGCTCCAAAATATGGCTCAGCCCTCAATATTGGGATGTTTGGGATATTTTGAAAACTGCAGGGAGGTTTGGGACAAATGTGACCAAACGCCGCTTTCAGTACTTCGCATATGTTGGGTAAAAAAAATCGTAATTTTAAACTGCGAATACGTGTAGAGAGCTAGAATTTGGCTCCAAAATATTGCTCAGGCCTCGAAATTGGGATGTTTGGGATATTTTGAAAACTGCAGAGGGGATTGGGACAAATGTGACCAAACGCCGCTTTCAGCACTTGGCATATGTTGAGTATAAAAAGACATAATTTCCAACTGCGAATACGTGCAGAGAGCCATAATTTGGCTCCGAAATATGGCTCAGGCCTCGATATTGGGATGTTTGGGATATTTTGAAAATTGCAGGGGAGTTTGTGCAAAATGTGACTCACTGCCGCTTTCAGGACTTGGCATATGTTGGGTTTAAAAGGACGTAATATCAAACTGCGAATACGTGCATAGAGCCAGAATTTGGCTCCAAAATATGGCTCAGGCCTCGAAATTGGGATGTTTGGGATATTTTGAAAACTGGAGGGAGGTTTGGGACAAGTGTGACCAAACGCCGCTTTCAGTACTTGGCATATGTTGGGTATAAAATTCGTAATATCAAACTGCGAATACGTGCAGAGAGCCAGAATTTGGCTCCAAAATATGGCTCAGGCCTCGATATTGGGATGTTTGGGATACTTGAAAAACTGCATGAAGTTTTGAGACAAATGTGACCAAACGCCGCTTTCAGTACTTCGCATATGTTGCCTATAAAAAAGTCGTAATTTCAAACTGCGAATACGTGCAAAGAGCCAGAATTTGGCTCCTAAATATGGCTCAGGCCTCGTAATTGGTATATTTGTGATATTTTGAAAACTGCAGGGAGGTTTGGACAAATGTGACCAAACGTCGCTTTCAGTACTTGGCATATGTAGGGTAGAAAAAATCTCAATTTTAAACTGCGAATACGTGCAGAGAGCCATAATTTTGCTCCAAAATATTGCTCAGGCCTCGAAATTTGGATGTTTGGGATATTTTGAAAACTGCAGGGGAGTTTGTGCTAAATGTGACTCACTGCCGCGTCCAGTACTTGGCATATGTTGGGTATAAAAAGTCGTAATATCAAACTGCGAATACGTGCAGAGAGCCAGAATTTGGCTCCAAAATATGGCTCAGGCCTCGAATATGGGATATTTAGGATATTTTGAAAACTGCAGGGATGTTTCGGACAAATGTGACCAAAAGCCGCTTTCAGCACTTGGCTTATATTGGGTATAAAAAAATTGCAATTTCAAACTGCGAATACGTGTAGAGAGCCAAAATTTGGCTCAGAAAAATGGCTCATGCCTCGAAATTTGGATATTTGGGATATTTTGAAAACTGGAGGGGAGTTTGTGCAAAATGTGACTCACTGCCACTTTCAGTACTTGGCATATGTTAGGTATAAAATTCGTAATATGAAACTGCGAATACGTGCAGAGAGCCAGAATTTGACTCCAAAATATGGTCTAGGCCTCGAAATTGGGATATTTGGCATATTTCGAAAACTGCAGGGGAGTTTGTGCAAAATGTGACTCACTGCCGCTTTCAGGACTTGGCATATGTTGGGTATAAAAAGTCATAATATCAAACTGCGAATACGTGCAGAGAGCCAGAATTTGGCTCCAAAATATGGCTCAGGCCTCGTAATTGGGATATTTGGGATATTTTGAAAACTGCAGGGAGGTTTGGGACAAATGTGACCAAACGTCGCTTTCAGTACTTGGCATATGTAGGGTATAAAAAAGTCTCAATTTCAAACTGCGAATACGTGCAGAGAGCCAGAATATGGCTCCAAAATATGGCTCAGCCCTCGATATTGGAATGTTTGGGAAATTTTGAAAACTGCAGGGGGGTTTGGGACAAATATGACCAAACGTTGCTTTCAGTACTTGGCATATGTTCCGTATAAAAAGTCGTAAATTCAAACTGCGAATACGTGCAGAGAGCCAGAATTTGGCTCCAAAATATGGCTCAGCCCTCGATATTGGGATGTTTGGGATATTTTGAAAACTGCAGGGAGGTTTGGGACAAATGTGACCAAACGCCGCTTTCAGTACTTCGCATATGTTGGGTAAAAAAAATCGTAATTTTAAACTGCGAATACGTGTAAAGAGCTAGAATTTGGCTCCAAAATATTGCTCAGGCCTCGAAATTGGGATGTTTGGGATATTTTGAAAACTGCAGGGGAGTTTGTGAAAAATGTAACTCACTGCCGCATCCAGTACTTGGCATGTGTTGGGTATAAAAAGTCGTAATATGAAACTGCGAATACGTGCAGAGAGCCAGAATTTGGCTCTAAACTATGGCACAGGCCTCGAAATTGGGATATTTGGGATATTTTGAAAACTGCAGGGAGGTTTGTGACAAATGTGACCAAACGCCGCTTTCAGTACTTGGCATATGTTGGGTATAAAAAGACGTAATTTCAAACTGTTAATACGTGCAGAGAGCCAGAATTTAGCACCAAAATATGGCTGAGGCCTCGAAATTGGGATGTTTGGGAAATTTTGAAAACTGCAGGGGGGATTGGGACAAATGTGACCAAACGCCGCTTTCAGTACTTGGCATATGTTGGGTATAAAAAGTCGTAATATCAAACTGCGAATATGTGCAGAGAGCCAGAAATTGGCTCCAAATTATGGCTCAGGCCTCGATATTGGGATGTTTGGAATATTTTGAAAACTGCAGGGGAGTTTGTGCAAAATGTGACCAAACACCACTTTAAGTACTTGGCATATGTTGGGTATAAAAAGTCGTAATTTCAAACTGCGAATACGTGCAGAGAGCCTGAATTTGGCTCCAAAATATGGCTCCGGCCTCGAAATTGGGATGTTTGGGAATATTTTGAAAGCTGCATGAGAGTTTGTGCAAAATGTGACTCATTGCCGCTTTCAGTACTTGGCATATGTTGGGTATAATAAGTCGTAATTTCAAACTGCGAATACGTGCAGAGAGCCAGAATTTGGCTCCAAAATATGGCTCAGGCCTCGATATTGGTATGTTTGGGATATTTTGAAAACTGCAGGGGGGATTGGGACAAATGTGACCAAACGCCGCTTTCAGTACTTGGCATATGTTGGGTATAAAAAGTCGTAATATCAAACTGCGAATACGTGCAGAGAGCCAGAATTTCGCTCCAAAATATGGCTCAGGCCTCGATATTGGGTTGTTTGGGATATTTTGAAAACTGCAGGGGAGTTTGTGCAAAATGAGACCAAACGCCACTTTCAGTACTTGGCATATGTTGGGTATAAAAAGTCGTAATTTCAAACTGCGAATACGTACAGAGAGCCTGAATTTGGCTCCAAAATATGGCTCCGGCCTCGAAATTGGGATGTTTGGGAATATTTTGAAAGCTGCAGGAGAGTTTGTGCAAAATGTGACTCATTGCCGATTTCAGTACTTGGCATATGTTGGCAGTGAGTCACATTTTGCAAAAACTTCCCTGCAGTTTTCAAAATATCCCAAACATCCCAATTTCGAGACCTGAGCCATATTTTGGACCCAAATTCTGGCTCTCTGCACGTATTCGCAGTTTGAAATTTCAACATTTGTATACCAACATATGTCAAGTATTGAAAGCCGCGTTCGGTCATATTTGTCCCAAACTCCCCTGCAGTTTTCAAAATATTCCAAACTTCCCAATTTCGAGGCCTGAGTCATATTTTGGAGCCAAATTCTGGCTCTCTGCACGTATTCGCAGTTTGAAATTACGACTTTTTATACCCAACATATGCCAAGTACTGAAAGCGGCGTTTGGTCATATTTGTCCCAAACTCCCCTGCAGTTTTCTAAATATCCCAAACATCCCAATTTCGAGGCCTGAGCCATATTTTGGAGCCAAATTCTGGCTCTCTGCACGTATTCGCAATTTGAAATTGCGACTTTTTTATACCAACATATGCCAAGTACTGAAAGCGGCGTTTGGTCACATTTGTCCCAAACCCCCCTGCAGTTTTCAAAATATCTCAAACATCCCAATTTCGAGGCCTGAGCCGTAATTTGGAGCCAAATTCTGGCTTTATGCACGTATTCGCAAGTTTGATATTATGACTTTTTATACCCAACATATGCCAAGTCGTGAAAGCGGCAGTGAGTCACATTTTGCACAAACTCCCCTGCAGTTTTCGAAATATCGCAATATCCCAATTTCGAGGCCTGATGCATATTTTGGAGCAAAATTCTGGATCTCTGCACGTATTCGGAGTTTGAAATTGCGAATTTTTTATACCCAACATATGCCAAGTACTGAAAGCGGCATTGAGTCACATTTTGCACAAACTCCCCTGCAGTTTTCGAAATATCGCAATATCCCAATTTCGAGGCCTGAGCCATATTTTGGAGCCAAATTCTGGCTCTCTGCACGTATTCGCAGTTTTAAGTTACGACTTTTTATACCCAACATATGCCAAGTACTGAAAGAGACGTTTGGTCACATTTGTCCCAAACCTCCCTCCAGTTTTCAAAATATATCAAACATCCCAATTTCTAGGCCTGGGCCATATTTTGGAGCCAAATTCTGGCTGTCTGCACGCATTCGCAGTTTGATATTACGACTTTTTAAACCCAACATATGCAAAGTACTGGATGCAGCAGTGAGTCACATTTTGTAAAAACTTCCCTGCAGTTTTCAAAATATCCCAAACATCCCAATTTCGTGGCCTGAGCCATATTTTGGACCCAAATTCTGGCTCTCTGCACGTATTCGCAGTTTGAAATTACGGCCTTTTTTTACCCAACATATGCGAAGTACTAAAAGCGGCGTTTGGTCACATTTGTCCCAAACCTTCCTGCAGTTTTCAAAATATCCCAAACATCCCAATATCGATGCCTGAGCCATATTTTGGAGCCAAATTCTGGCTCTCTGCACGTATTCGCAGTTTGAAATTACGAATTTTTATACCCAACATATGCCAAGTACTGAAAGCGGCGTTTGGTCATATTTGTCCCAAACTCCCCTGCAGTTTTCAAAATATCCCAAACATCCCAATTTCGAGGCCTGAGCCATATTTTGGAGCCAAATTCTGGCTCTCTGCACGTATTCGCACTTTGAAGTTGCGACTTTTTTATACCCAACATATGTCAAGTACTGAAAGAGGCATTTGGTCATATTTGTCCCAAACTCCCCTGCAGTTTTCAAAATATCTCAAACTTCCCAATTTCGAGGCCTAAGTCATATTTTGGAGCCAAATTCTGGCTCTCTGCACGTATTCGCAGTTTGAAATTACGACTTTTTATACCCAACATATGCTAAGTCCTGAAAGCGGCAGTGAGTCACATTTTGAACAAACTCCCCGCAGTTTTCAAAATATCCTAAATATCCCAATTTCGAGGCATGAGCCATATTATGGAGCAAAATTCTGGCTCTCTGCACGTATTCGCAGTTTGAAATTGCGACTTTTTTATACCAACATATGCCAAGTACTGAAAGCAGCGTTTGGTCACATTTTTCCCAAACCTCCCTCCAGTTTTCAAAATATCTCAAATATCCCAATTTCGAGGCCTGAGGCATATTTTGGAGCCAAATTCTGGATCTCTGCACGTATTCGGAGTTTGAAATTGCGACTTTTTTATACCCAACATATGCCAAGTACTGAAAGCGGCATTGAGTCACATTTTGCACAAACTCCCCTGCAGTTTTCGAAATATCGCAATATCCCAATTTCGAGGCCTGAGCCATATTTTGGGGCCAAATTCTGGTTCTCAACACGTATTCGCAGTTTTAAGTTACGACTTTTTATACCCAACATATGCCAAGTACTGAAAGAGACGTTTGGTCACATTTGTCCCAAACCTCCCTCCAGTTTTCAAAATATATCAAACATCCCAATTTCTAGGCCTGGGCCATATTTTGGAGCCAAATTCTGGCTCTCTGCACGCATTCGCAGTTTGATATTACGACTTTTTAAACCCAACATATGCAAAGTACTGGATGCAGCAGTGAGTCACATTTTGTAAAAACTTCCCTGCAGTTTTCAAAATATCCCAAACATCCCAATTTCGTGGCCTGAGCCATATTTTGGACCCAAATTCTGGCTCTCTGCACGTATTCGCAGTTTGAAATTACGGCCTTTTTTTACCCAACATAAGCGAAGTACTAAAAGCGGCGTTTGGTCACATTTGTCCCAAACCTTCCTGCAGTTTTCAAAATATCCCAAACATCCCAATATCGATGCCTGAGCCATATTTTGGAGCCAAATTCTGGCTCTCTGCACGTATTCGCAGTTTGAAATTACGAATTTTTATACCCAACATATGCCAAGTACTGAAAGCGGCGTTTGGTCATATTTGTCCCAAACTCCCCTGCAGTTTTCAAAATATCCCAAACATCCCAATTTCGAGGCCTGAACCATATTTTGGAGCCAAATTCTGGCTCTCTGCACGTATTCGCACTTTGAAGTTGCGACTTTTTTATACCCAACATATGTCAAGTACTGAAAGAGGCATTTGGTCATATTTGTCCCAAACTCCCCTGCAGTTTTCAAAATATCTCAAACTTCCCAATTTCGAGGCCTAAGTCATATTTTGGAGCCAAATTCTGGCTCTCTGCACGTATTCGCAGTTTGAAATTACGACTTTTTATACCCAACATATGCTAAGTCCTGAAAGCGGCAGTGAGTCACATTTTGAACAAACTCCCCGCAGTTTTCAAAATATCCTAAATATCCCAATTTCGAGGCCTGAGCCATATTATGGAGCCAAATTCTGGCTCTCTGCACGTATTCGCAGTTTGAAATTGCGACTTTTTTATACCAACATATGCCAAGTACTGAAAACAGCGTTTGGTCACATTTTTCCCAAACCTCCCTCCAGTTTTCAAAATATCTCAAACATCCCAATTTCGAGGCCTGAGCCGTAATTTGGAGCCAAATTCTGGCTCTATGCACGTATTCGCAGTTTGATATTACGACTTTTTATACCCAACATATGCCAAGTCCTGAAAGCGGCAGTGAGTCACATTTTGCACAAACTCCCCTGCAGTTTTCGAAATATCGCAATATCCCAATTTCGAGGCCTGAGGCATATTTTGGAGCCAAATTCTGGATCTCTGCACGTATTCGGAGTTTGAAATTGCGACTTTTTTATACCCAACATATGCCAAGTACTGAAAGCGGCATTGAGTCACATTTTGCACAAACTCCCCTGCAGTTTTCGAAATATCGCAATATCCCAATTTCGAGGCCTGAGCCATATTTTGGGGCCAAATTCTGGCTCTCTGCACGTATTCGCAGTTTTAAGTTACGACTTTTTATACCCAACATATGCCAAGTACTGATAGAGACGTTTGGTCACATTTGTCCCAAACCTCCCTCCAGTTTTCAAAATATATCAAACACCCCAATTTCTATGCCTGGGCCATATTTTGGAGCCAAATTCTGGCTCTCTGCACGCATTCGCAGTTTGATATTACGACTTTTTAAACCCAACATATGCAAAGTACTGGATGCAGCAGTGAGTCACATTTTGTAAAAACTTCCCTGCAGTTTTCAAAATATCCCAAACATCCCAATTTCGTGGCCTGAGCCATATTTTGGACCCAAATTCTGGCTCTCTGCACGTATTCGCAGTTTGAAATTACGGCCTTTTTTTACCCAACATATGCGAAGTACTAAAAGCGGCGTTTGGTCACATTTGTCCCAAACCTTCCTGCAGTTTTCAAAATATCCCAAACATCCCAATATCGATGCCTGAGCCATATTTTTGAGCCAAATTCTGGCTCTCTGCACGTATTCGCAGTTTGAAATTACGAATTTTTATACCCAACATATGCCAAGTACTGAAAGCGGCGTTTGGTCATATTTGTCCCAAACTCCCCTGCAGTTTTCAAAATATCCCAAACATCCCAATTTCGAGGCCTGAGCCATATTTTGGAGCCAAATTCTGGCTCTCTGCACGTATTCGCACTTTGAAGTTGCGACTTTTTTATACCCAACATATATCAAGTACTGAAAGAGGCATTTGGTCATATTTGTCCCAAACTCCCCTGCAGTTTTCAAAATATCTCAAACTTCCCAATTTCGAGGCCAAAGTCATATTATGGAGCCAAATTCTGGCTCTCTGCACGTATTCGCAGTTTGAAATTACGACTTTTTATACCCAACATATGCTAAGTCCTGAAAGCGGCAGTGAGTCACATTTTGAACAAACTCCCCGCAGTTTTCAAAATATCCTAAATATCCCAATTTCGAGGCCTGAGCCATATTATGGAGCCAAATTCTGGCTTTATGCACGTATTCGCAAGTTTGATATTATGACTTTTTATACCCAACATATGCCAAGTCGTGAAAGCGGCAGTGAGTCACATTTTGCACAAACTCCCCTGCAGTTTTCGAAATATCGCAATATCCCAATTTCGAGGCCTGATGCATATTTTGGAGCCAAATTCTGGATCTCTGCACGTATTCGGAGTTTGAAATTGCGAATTTTTTATATCCAACATATGCCAAGTACTAAAAGCGGCATTGAGTCACATTTTGCACAAACTCCCCTGCAGTTTTCGAAATATCGCAATATCCCAATTTCGAGGCCTGAGCCATATTTTGGAGCCAAATTCTGGCTCTCTGCACGTATTCGCAGTTTGAAATTACGAATTTTTATACCCAACATATGCCAAGTACTGAAAGCGGCGTTTGGTCATATTTGTCCCAAACTCCCCTGCAGTTTTCAAAATATCCCAAACATCCCAATTTCGAGGCCTGAGCCATATTTTGGAGCCAAATTCTGGCTCTCTGCACGTATTCGCAGTTTTAAGTTACGACTTTTTATACCCAACATATGCCAAGTACTGAAAGAGACGTTTGGTCACATTTGTCCCAAACCTCCCTCCAGTTTTCAAAATATATCAAACATCCCAATTTCTAGGCCTGGGCCATATTTTGGAGCCAAATTCTGGCTGTCTGCACGCATTCGCAGTTTGATATTACGACTTTTTAAACCCAACATATGCAAAGTACTGGATGCAGCAGTGAGTCACATTTTGTAAAAACTTCCCTGCAGTTTTCAAAATATCCCAAACATCCCAATTTCGTGGCCTGAGCCATATTTTGGACCCAAATTCTGGCTCTCTGCACGTATTCGCAGTTTGAAATTACGGCCTTTTTTTACCCAACATATGCGAAGTACTAAAAGCAGCGTTTGGTCACATTTGTCCCAAACCTTCCTGCAGTTTTCAAAATATACCAAACATCCCAATATCGATGCCTGAGCCATATTTTGGAGCCAAATTCTGGCTCTCTGCACGTATTCGCAGTTTGAAATTACGAATTTTTATACCCAACATATGCCAAGTACTGAAAGCGGCGTTTGGTCATATTTGTCCCAAACTCCCCTGTAGTTTTCAAAATATCCCAAACATCCCAATTTCGAGGCCTGAGCCATATTTTGGAGCCAAATTCTGGCTCTCTGCACGTATTCGCACTTTGAAGTTGCGACTTTTTTATACCCAACATATGTCAAGTACTGAAAGAGGCATTTGGTCATATTTGTCCCAAACTCCCCTGCAGTTTTCAAAATATCTCAAACTTCCCAATTTCGAGGCCTAAGTCATATTTTGGAGCCAAATTCTGGCTCTCTGCACGTATTCGCAGTTTGAAATTACGACTTTTTATACCCAACATATGCTAAGTCCTGAAAGCGGCAGTGAGTCACATTTTGAACAAACTCCCCGCAGTTTTCAAAATATCCTAAATATCCCAATTTCGAGGCCTGAGCCATATTATGGAGCCAAATTCTGGCTCTCTGCACGTATTCGCAGTTTGAAATTGCGAATTTTTTATACCAACATATGCCAAGTACTGAAAGCAGCGTTTGGTCACATTTTTCCCAAACCTCCCTCCAGTTTTCAAAATATCTCAAACATCCCAATTTCGAGGCCTGAGCCGTAATTTGGAGCCAAATTCTGGCTCTATGCACGTATTCGCAGTTTGATATTACGACTTTTTATACCCAACATATGCCAAGTCCTGAAAGCGGCAGTGAGTCACATTTTGCACAAACTCCCCTGCAGTTTTCGAAATATCGCAATATCCCAATTTCGAGGCCTGAGGCATATTTTGGAGCCAAATTCTGGATCTCTGCACGTATTCGGAGTTTGAAATTGCGACTTTTTTATACCCAACATATGCCAAGTACTGAAAGCGGCATTGAGTCACATTTTGCACAAACTCCCCTGCAGTTTTCGAAATATCGCAATATCCCAATTTCGAGGCCTGAGCCATATTTTGGGGCCAAATTCTGGTTCTCAACACGTATTCGCAGTTTTAAGTTACGACTTCTTATACCCAACATATGCCAAGTACTGAAAGAGACGTTTGGTCACATTTGTCCCAAACCTCCCTCCAGTTTTCAAAATATATCAAACATCCCAATTTCTAGGCCTGGGCCATATTTTGGAGCCAAATTCTGGCTCTCTGCACGCATTCGCAGTTTGATATTACGACTTTTTAAACCCAACATATGCAAAGTACTGGATGCAGCAGTGAGTCACATTTTGTAAAAACTTCCCTGCAGTTTTCAAAATATCCCAAACATCCCAATTTCGTGGCCTGAGCCATATTTTGGACCCAAATTCTGGCTCTCTGCACGTATTCGCAGTTTGAAATTACGGACTTTTTTTACCCAACATATGCGAAGTACTAAAAGCGGCGTTTGGTCATATTTGTCCCAAACTCCCCTGCAGTTTTCAAAATATCCCAAACATCCCAATTTCGAGGCCTGAACCATATTTTGGAGCCAAATTCTGGCTCTCTGCACGTATTCGCACTTTGAAGTTGCGACTTTTTTATACCCAACATATGTCAAGTACTGAAAGAGGCATTTGGTCATATTTGTCCCAAACTCCCCTGCAGTTTTCAAAATATCTCAAACTTCCCAATTTCGAGGCCTAAGTCATATTTTGGAGCCAAATTCTGGCTCTCTGCACGTATTCGCAGTTTGAAATTACGACTTTTTATACCCAACATATGCTAAGTCCTGAAAGCGGCAGTGAGTCACATTTTGAACAAACTCCCCGCAGTTTTCAAAATATCCTAAATATCCCAATTTCGAGGCCTGAGCCATATTATGGAGCCAAATTCTGGCTCTCTGCACGTATTCGCAGTTTGAAATTGCGACTTTTTTATACCAACATATGCCAAGTACTGAAAGCAGCGTTTGGTCACATTTTTCCCAAACCTCCCTCCAGTTTTCAAAATATCTCAAACATCCCAATTTCGAGGCCTGAGCCGTAATTTGGAGCCAAATTCTGGCTCTATGCACGTATTCGCAGTTTGATATTACGACTTTTTATACCCAACATATGCCAAGTCCTGAAAGCGGCAGTGAGTCACATTTTGCACAAACTCCCCTGCAGTTTTCGAAATATCGCAATATCCCAATTTCGAGGCCTGAGGCATATTTTGGAGCCAAATTCTGGATCTCTGCACGTATTCGGAGTTTGAAATTGCGACTTTTTTATACCCAACATATGCCAAGTACTGAAAGCGGCATTGAGTCACATTTTGCACAAACTCCCCTGCAGTTTTCGAAATATCGCAATATCCCAATTTCGAGGCCTGAGCCATATTTTGGGGCCAAATTCTGGTTCTCAACACGTATTCGCAGTTTTAAGTTACGACTTCTTATACCCAACATATGCCAAGTACTGAAAGAGACGTTTGGTCACATTTGTCCCAAACCTCCCTCCAGTTTTCAAAATATATCAAACATCCCAATTTCTAGGCCTGGGCCATATTTTGGAGCCAAATTCTGGCTCTCTGCACGCATTCGCAGTTTGATATTACGACTTTTTAAACCCAACATATGCAAAGTACTGGATGCAGCAGTGAGTCACATTTTGTAAAAACTTCCCTGCAGTTTTCAAAATATCCCAAACATCCCAATTTCGTGGCCTGAGCCATATTTTGGACCCAAATTCTGGCTCTCTGCACGTATTCGCAGTTTGAAATTACGGACTTTTTTTACCCAACATATGCGAAGTACTAAAAGCGGCGTTTGGTCATATTTGTCCCAAACTCCCCTGCAGTTTTCAAAATATCCCAAACATCCCAATTTCGAGGCCTGAACCATATTTTGGAGCCAAATTCTGGCTCTCTGCACGTATTCGCACTTTGAAGTTGCGACTTTTTTATACCCAACATATGTCAAGTACTGAAAGAGGCATTTGGTCATATTTGTCCCAAACTCCCCTGCAGTTTTCAAAATATCTCAAACTTCCCAATTTCGAGGCCTAAGTCATATTTTGGAGCCAAATTCTGGCTCTCTGCACGTATTCGCAGTTTGAAATTACGACTTTTTATACCCAACATATGCTAAGTCCTGAAAGCGGCAGTGAGTCACATTTTGAACAAACTCCCCGCAGTTTTCAAAATATCCTAAATATCCCAATTTCGAGGCCTGAGCCATATTATGGAGCAAAATTCTGGCTCTCTGCACGTATTCGCAGTTTGAAATTGCGACTTTTTTATACCAATATATGCCAAGTACTGAAAGGAGCGTTTGGTCACATTTTTCCCAAACCTCCCTCCAGTTTTCAAAATATCTCAAACATCCCAATTTCGAGGCCTGAGCCGTAATTTGGAGCCAAATTCTGGCTCTATGCACGTATTCGCAGTTTGATATTACGACTTTTTATACCCAACATATGCCAAGTCCTGAAAGCGGCAGTGAGTCACATTTTGCACAAACTCCCCTGCAGTTTTCGAAATATCGCAATATCCCAATTTCGAGGCCTGAGGCATATTTTGGAGCCAAATTCTGGATCTCTGCACGTATTCGGAGTTTGAAATTGCGACTTTTTTATACCCAACATATGCCAAGTACTGAAAGCGGCATTGAGTCACATTTTGCACAAACTCCCCTGCAGTTTTCGAAATATCGCAATATCCCAATTTCGAGGCCTGAGCCATATTTTGGGGCCAAATTCTGGTTCTCAACACGTATTCGCAGTTTTAAGTTACGACTTCTTATACCCAACATATGCCAAGTACTGAAAGAGACGTTTGGTCACATTTGTCCCAAACCTCCCTCCAGTTTTCAAAATATATCAAACATCCCAATTTCTAGGCCTGGGCCATATTTTGGAGCCAAATTCTGGCTCTCTGCACGCATTCGCAGTTTGATATTACGACTTTTTAAACCCAACATATGCAAAGTACTGGATGCAGCAGTGAGTCACATTTTGTAAAAACTTCCCTGCAGTTTTCAAAATATCCCAAACATCCCAATTTCGTGGCCTGAGCCATATTTTGGACCCAAATTCTGGCTCTCTGCACGTATTCGCAGTTTGAAATTACGGACTTTTTTTACCCAACATATGCGAAGTACTAAAAGCGGCGTTTGGTCATATTTGTCCCAAACTCCCCTGCAGTTTTCAAAATATCCCAAACATCCCAATTTCGAGGCCTGAACCATATTTTGGAGCCAAATTCTGGCTCTCTGCACGTATTCGCACTTTGAAGTTGCGACTTTTTTATACCCAACATATGTCAAGTACTGAAAGAGGCATTTGGTCATATTTGTCCCAAACTCCCCTGCAGTTTTCAAAATATCTCAAACTTCCCAATTTCGAGGCCTAAGTCATATTTTGGAGCCAAATTCTGGCTCTCTGCACGTATTCGCAGTTTGAAATTACGACTTTTTATACCCAACATATGCTAAGTCCTGAAAGCGGCAGTGAGTCACATTTTGAACAAACTCCCCGCAGTTTTCAAAATATCCTAAATATCCCAATTTCGAGGCCTGAGCCATATTATGGAGCCAAATTCTGGCTCTCTGCACGTATTCGCAGTTTGAAATTGCGACTTTTTTATACCAACATATGCCAAGTACTGAAAGCAGCGTTTGGTCACATTTTTCCCAAACCTCCCTCCAGTTTTCAAAATATCTCAAACATCCCAATTTCGAGGCCTGAGCCGTAATTTGGAGCCAAATTCTGGCTCTATGCACGTATTCGCAGTTTGATATTACGACTTTTTATACCCAACATATGCCAAGTCCTGAAAGCGGCAGTGAGTCACATTTTGCACAAACTCCCCTGCAGTTTTCGAAATATCGCAATATCCCAATTTCGAGGCCTGAGGCATATTTTGGAGCCAAATTCTGGATCTCTGCACGTATTCGGAGTTTGAAATTGCGACTTTTTTATACCCAACATATGCCAAGTACTGAAAGTGGCATTGAGTCACATTTTGCACAAACTCCCCTGCAGTTTTCGAAATATCGCAATATCCCAATTTCGAGGCCTGAGCCATATTTTGGGGCCAAATTCTGGTTCTCAACACGTATTCGCAGTTTTAAGTTACGACTTCTTATACCCAACATATGCCAAGTACTGAAAGAGACGTTTGGTCACATTTGTCCCAAACCTCCCTCCAGTTTTCAAAATATATCAAACATCCCAATTTCTAGGCCTGGGCCATATTTTGGAGCCAAATTCTGGCTCTCTGCACGCATTCGCAGTTTGATATTACGACTTTTTAAACCCAACATATGCAAAGTACTGGATGCAGCAGTGAGTCACATTTTGTAAAAACTTCCCTGCAGTTTTCAAAATATCCCAAACATCCCAATTTCGTGGCCTGAGCCATATTTTGGACCCAAATTCTGGCTCTCTGCACGTATTCGCAGTTTGAAATTACGGACTTTTTTTACCCAACATATGCGAAGTACTAAAAGCGGCGTTTGGTCATATTTGTCCCAAACTCCCCTGCAGTTTTCAAAATATCCCAAACATCCCAATTTCGAGGCCTGAACCATATTTTGGAGCCAAATTCTGGCTCTCTGCACGTATTCGCACTTTGAAGTTGCGACTTTTTTATACCCAACATATGTCAAGTACTGAAAGAGGCATTTGGTCATATTTGTCCCAAACTCCCCTGCAGTTTTCAAAATATCTCAAACTTCCCAATTTCGAGGCCTAAGTCATATTTTGGAGCCAAATTCTGGCTCTCTGCACGTATTCGCAGTTTGAAATTACGACTTTTTATACCCAACATATGCTAAGTCCTGAAAGCGGCAGTGAGTCACATTTTGAACAAACTCCCCGCAGTTTTCAAAATATCCTAAATATCCCAATTTCGAGGCCTGAGCCATATTATGGAGCAAAATTCTGGCTCTCTGCACGTATTCGCAGTTTGAAATTGCGACTTTTTTATACCAATATATGCCAAGTACTGAAAGGAGCGTTTGGTCACATTTTTCCCAAACCTCCCTCCAGTTTTCAAAATATCTCAAACATCCCAATTTCGAGGCCTGAGCCGTAATTTGGAGCCAAATTCTGGCTCTATGCACGTATTCGCAGTTTGATATTACGACTTTTTATACCCAACATATGCCAAGTCCTGAAAGCGGCAGTGAGTCACATTTTGCACAAACTCCCCTGCAGTTTTCGAAATATCGCAATATCCCAATTTCGAGGCCTGAGGCATATTTTGGAGCCAAATTCTGGATCTCTGCACGTATTCGGAGTTTGAAATTGCGACTTTTTTATACCCAACATATGCCAAGTACTGAAAGCGGCATTGAGTCACATTTTGCACAAACTCCCCTGCAGTTTTCGAAATATCGCAATATCCCAATTTCGAGGCCTGAGCCATATTTTGGGGCCAAATTCTGGTTCTCAACACGTATTCGCAGTTTTAAGTTACGACTTTTTATACCCAACATATGCCAAGTACAGAAAGAGACGTTTGGTCACATTTGTCCCAAACCTCCCTCCAGTTTTCAAAATATATCAAACATCCCAATTTCTAGGCCTGGGCCATATTTTGGAGCCAAATTCTGGCTCTTTGCACGCATTCGCAGTTTGATATTACGACTTTTTAAACCCAACATATGCAAAGTACTGGATGCAGCAGTGAGTCACATTTTGTAAAAACTTCCCTGCAGTTTTCAAAATATCCCAAACATCCCAATTTCGTGGCCTGAGCCATATTTTGGACCCAAATTCTGGCTCTCTGCACGTATTCGCAGTTTGAAATTACGGCCTTTTTTTACCCAACATATGCGAAGTACTAAAAGCGGCGTTTGGTCACATTTGTCCCAAACCTTCCTGCAGTTTTCAAAATATCCCAAACATCCCAATATCGATGCCTGAGCCATATTTTGGAGCCAAATTCTGGCTCTCTGCACGTATTCGCAGTTTGAAATTACGAATTTTTATACCCAACATATGCCAAGTACTGAAAGCGGCGTTTGGTCATATTTGTCCCAAACTCCCCTGCAGTTTTCAAAATATCCCAAACATCCCAATTTCGAGGCCTGAACCATATTTTGGAGCCAAATTCTGGCTCTCTGCACGTATTCGCACTTTGAAGTTGCGACTTTTTTATACCCAACATATGTCAAGTACTGAAAGAGGCATTTGGTCATATTTGTCCCAAACTCCCCTGCAGTTTTCAAAATATCTCAAACTTCCCAATTTCGAGGCCTAAGTCATATTTTGGAGCCAAATTCTGGCTCTCTGCACGTATTCGCAGTTTGAAATTACGACTTTTTATACCCAACATATGCTAAGTCCTGAAAGCGGCAGTGAGTCACATTTTGAACAAACTCCCCGCAGTTTTCAAAATATCCTAAATATCCCAATTTCGAGGCCTGAGCCATATTATGGAGCCAAATTCTGGCTCTCTGCACGTATTCGCAATTTGAAATTGCGACTTTTTTATACCAACATATGCCAAGTACTGAAAACAGCGTTTGGTCACATTTTTCCCAAACCTCCCTCCAGTTTTCAAAATATCTCAAACATCCCAATTTCGAGGCCTGAGCCGTAATTTGGAGCCAAATTCTGGCTCTATGCACGTATTCGCAGTTTGATATTACGACTTTTTATACCCAACATATGCCAAGTCCTGAAAGCGGCAGTGAGTCACATTTTGCACAAACTCCCCTGCAGTTTTCGAAATATCGCAATATCCCAATTTCGAGGCCTGAGGCATATTTTGGAGCCAAATTCTGGATCTCTGCACGTATTCGGAGTTTGAAATTGCAACTTTTTTATACCCAACATATGCCAAGTACTGAAAGCGGCATTGAGTCACATTTTGCACAAACTCCCCTGCAGTTTTCGAAATATCGCAATATCCCAATTTCGAGGCCTGAGCCATATTTTGGGGCCAAATTCTGGCTCTCTGCACGTATTCGCAGTTTTAAGTTACGACTTTTTATACCCAACATATGCCAAGTACTGATAGAGACGTTTGGTCACATTTGTCCCAAACCTCCCTCCAGTTTTCAAAATATATCAAACACCCCAATTTCTATGCCTGGGCCATATTTTGGAGCCAAATTCTGGCTCTCTGCACGCATTCGCAGTTTGATATTACGACTTTTTAAACCCAACATATGCAAAGTACTGGATGCAGCAGTGAGTCACATTTTGTAAAAACTTCCCTGCAGTTTTCAAAATATCCCAAACATCCCAATTTCGTGGCCTGAGCCATATTTTGGACCCAAATTCTGGCTCTCTGCACGTATTCGCAGTTTGAAATTACGGCCTTTTTTTACCCAACATATGCGAAGTACTAAAAGCGGCGTTTGGTCACATTTGTCCCAAACCTTCCTGCAGTTTTCAAAATATCCCAAACATCCCAATATCGATGCCTGAGCCATATTTTTGAGCCAAATTCTGGCTCTCTGCACGTATTCGCAGTTTGAAATTACGAATTTTTATACCCAACATATGCCAAGTACTGAAAGCGGCGTTTGGTCATATTTGTCCCAAACTCCCCTGCAGTTTTCAAAATATCCCAAACATCCCAATTTCGAGGCCTGAGCCATATTTTGGAGCCAAATTCTGGCTCTCTGCACGTATTCGCACTTTGAAGTTGCGACTTTTTTATACCCAACATATATCAAGTACTGAAAGAGGCATTTGGTCATATTTGTCCCAAACTCCCCTGCAGTTTTCAAAATATATCAAACTTCCCAATTTCGAGGCCTAAGTCATATTTTGGAGCCAAATTCTGGCTCTCTGCACGTATTCGCAGTTTGAAATTACGACTTTTTATACCCAACATATGCTAAGTCCTGAAAGCGGCAGTGAGTCACATTTTGAACAAACTCCCCGCAGTTTTCAAAATATCCTAAATATCCCAATTTCGAGGCCTGAGCCATATTATGGAGCCAAATTCTGGCTTTATGCACGTATTCGCAAGTTTGATATTATGACTTTTTATACCCAACATATGCCAAGTCGTGAAAGCGGCAGTGAGTCACATTTTGCACAAACTCCCCTGCAGTTTTCGAAATATCGCAATATCCCAATTTCGAGGCCTGATGCATATTTTGGAGCCAAATTCTGGATCTCTGCACGTATTTGGAGTTTGAAATTGCGAATTTTTTATACCCAACATATGCCAAGTACTAAAAGCGGCATTGAGTCACATTTTGCACAAACTCCCCTGCAGTTTTCGAAATATCGCAATATCCCAATTTCGAGGCCTGAGCCATATTTTGGAGCCAAATTCTGGCTCTCTGCACGTATTCGCAGTTTTAAGTTACGAATTTTTATACCCAACATATGCCAAGTACTGAAAGAGACGTTTGGTCACATTTGTCCCAAACCTCCCTCCAGTTTTCAAAATATATCAAACATCCCAATTTCTAGGCCTGGGCCATATTTTGGAGCCAAATTCTGGCTCTCTGCACGCATTCGCAGTTTGATATTACGACTTTTTAAACCCAACATATGCAAAGTACTGGATGCAGCAGTGAGTAACATTTTGTAAAAACTTCCCTGCAGTTTTCAAAATATCCCAAACATCCCAATTTCGTGGCCTGAGCCATATTTTGGACCCAAATTCTGGCTCTCTGCACGTATTCGCAGTTTGAAATTACGGCCTTTTTTTACCCAACATATGCGAAGTACTAAAAGCAGCGTTTGGTCACATTTGTCCCAAACCTTCCTGCAGTTTTCAAAATATCGCAAACATCCCAATATCGATGCCTGAGCCATATTTTGGAGCCAAATTCTGGCTCTCTGCACGTATTCGCAGTTTGAAATTACGAATTTTTATACCCAACATATGCCAAGTACTGAAAGCGGCGTTTGGTCATATTTGTCCCAAACTCCCCTGCAGTTTTCAAAATATCCCAAACATCCCAATTTCGAGGCCTGAGCCATATTTTGGAGCCAAATTCTGGCTCTCTGCACGTATTCGCAGTTTTAAGTTACGACTTTTTATACCCAACATATGCCAAGTACTGAAAGAGACGTTTGGTCACATTTGTCCCAAACCTCCCTCCAGTTTTCAAAATATATCAAACATCCCAATTTCTAGGCCTGGGCCATATTTTGGAGCCAAATTCTGGCTGTCTGCACGCATTCGCAGTTTGATATTACGACTTTTTAAACCCAACATATGCAAAGTACTGGATGCAGCAGTGAGTCACATTTTGTAAAAACTTCCCTGCAGTTTTCAAAATATCCCAAACATCCCAATTTCGTGGCCTGAGCTATATTTTGGACCCAAATTCTGGCTCTCTGCACGTATTCGCAGTTTGAAATTACGGCCTTTTTTTACCCAACATATGCGAAGTACTAAAAGCAGCGTTTGGTCACATTTGTCCCAAACCTTCCTGCAGTTTTCAAAATATCCCAAACATCCCAATATCGATGCCTGAGCCATATTTTGGAGCCAAATTCTGGCTCTCTGCACGTATTCGCAGTTTGAAATTACGAATTTTTATACCCAACATATGCCAAGTACTGAAAGCGGCGTTTGGTCATATTTGTCCCAAACTCCCCTGCAGTTTTCAAAATATCCCAAACATCCCAATTTCGAGGCCTGAACCATATTTTGGAGCCAAATTCTGGCTCTCTGCACGTATTCGCACTTTGAAGTTGCGACTTTTTTATACCCAACATATGTCAAGTACTGAAAGAGGCATTTGGTCATATTTGTCCCAAACTCCCCTGCAGTTTTCAAAATATCTCAAACTTCCCAATTTCGAGGCCTAAGTCATATTTTGGAGCCAAATTCTGGCTCTCTGCACGTATTCGCAGTTTGAAATTACGACTTTTTATACCCAACATATGCTAAGTCCTGAAAGCGGCAGTGAGTCACATTTTGAACAAACTCCCCGCAGTTTTCAAAATATCCTAAATATCCCAATTTCGAGGCCTGAGCCATATTATGGAGCCAAATTCTGGCTCTCTGCACGTATTCGCAGTTTGAAATTGCGACTTTTTTATACCAACATATGCCAAGTACTGAAAACAGCGTTTGGTCACATTTTTCCCAAACCTCCCTCCAGTTTTCAAAATATCTCAAACATCCCAATTTCGAGGCCTGAGCCGTAATTTGGAGCCAAATTCTGGCTCTATGCACGTATTCGCAGTTTGATATTACGACTTTTTATACCCAACATATGCCAAGTCCTGAAAGCGGCAGTGAGTCACATTTTGCACAAACTCCCCTGCAGTTTTCGAAATATCGCAATATCCCAATTTCGAGGCCTGAGGCATATTTTGGAGCCAAATTCTGGATCTCTGCACGTATTCGGAGTTTGAAATTGCGACTTTTTTATACCCAACATATGCCAAGTACTGAAAGCGGCATTGAGTCACATTTTGCACAAACTCCCCTGCAGTTTTCGAAATATCGCAATATCCCAATTTCGAGGCCTGAGCCATATTTTGGGGCCAAATTCTGGCTCTCTGCACGTATTCGCAGTTTTAAGTTACGACTTTTTATACCCAACATATGCCAAGTACTGATAGAGACGTTTGGTCACATTTGTCCCAAACCTCCCTCCAGTTTTCAAAATATATCAAACACCCCAATTTCTATGCCTGGGCCATATTTTGGAGCCAAATTCTGGCTCTCTGCACGCATTCGCAGTTTGATATTACGACTTTTTAAACCCAACATATGCAAAGTACTGGATGCAGCAGTGAGTCACATTTTGTAAAAACTTCCCTGCAGTTTTCAAAATATCCCAAACATCCCAATTTCGTGGCCTGAGCCATATTTTGGACCCAAATTCTGGCTCTCTGCACGTATTCGCAGTTTGAAATTACGGCCTTTTTTTACCCAACATATGCGAAGTACTAAAAGCGGCGTTTGGTCACATTTGTCCCAAACCTTCCTGCAGTTTTCAAAATATCCCAAACATCCCAATATCGATGCCTGAGCCATATTTTTGAGCCAAATTCTGGCTCTCTGCACGTATTCGCAGTTTGAAATTACGAATTTTTATACCCAACATATGCCAAGTACTGAAAGCGGCGTTTGGTCATATTTGTACCAAACTCCCCTGCAGTTTTCAAAATATCCCAAACATCCCAATTTCGAGGCCTGAGCCATATTTTGGAGCCAAATTCTGGCTCTCTGCACGTATTCGCACTTTGAAGTTGCGACTTTTTTATACCCAACATATATCAAGTACTGAAAGAGGCATTTGGTCATATTTGTCCCAAACTCCCCTGCAGTTTTCAAAATATCTCAAACTTCCCAATTTCGAGGCCTAAGTCATATTTTGGAGCCAAATTCTGGCTCTCTGCACGTATTCGCAGTTTGAAATTACGACTTTTTATACCCAACATATGCTAAGTCCTGAAAGCGGCAGTGAGTCACATTTTGAACAAACTCCCCGCAGTTTTCAAAATATCCTAAATATCCCAATTTCGAGGCCTGAGCCATATTATGGAGCCAAATTCTGGCTTTATGCACGTATTCGCAAGTTTGATATTATGACTTTTTATACCCAACATATGCCAAGTCGTGAAAGCGGCAGTGAGTCACATTTTGCACAAACTCCCCTGCAGTTTTCGAAATATCGCAATATCCCAATTTCGAGGCCTGATGCATATTTTGGAGCCAAATTCTGGATCTCTGCACGTATTCGGAGTTTGAAATTGCGAATTTTTTATACCCAACATATGCCAAGTACTAAAAGCGGCATTGAGTCACATTTTGCACAAACTCCCCTGCAGTTTTCGAAATATCGCAATATCCCAATTTCGAGGCCTGAGCCATATTTTGGAGCCAAATTCTGGCTCTCTGCACGTATTCGCAGTTTTAAGTTACGACTTTTTATACCCAACATATGCCAAGTACTGAAAGAGACGTTTGGTCACATTTGTCCCAAACCTCCCTCCAGTTTTCAAAATATATCAAACATCCCAATTTCTAGGCCTGGGCCATATTTTGGAGCCAAATTCTGGCTCTCTGCACGCATTCGCAGTTTGATATTACGACTTTTTAAACCCAACATATGCAAAGTACTGGATGCAGCAGTGAGTAACATTTTGTAAAAACTTCCCTGCAGTTTTCAAAATATCCCAAACATCCCAATTTCGTGGCCTGAGCCATATTTTGGACCCAAATTCTGGCTCTCTGCACGTATTCGCAGTTTGAAATTACGGCCTTTTTTTACCCAACATATGCGAAGTACTAAAAGCAGCGTTTGGTCACATTTGTCCCAAACCTTCCTGCAGTTTTCAAAATATCCCAAACATCCCAATATCGATGCCTGAGCCATATTTTGGAGCCAAATTCTGGCTCTCTGCACGTATTCGCAGTTTGAAATTACGAATTTTTATACCCAACATATGCCAAGTACTGAAAGCGGCGTTTGGTCATATTTGTCCCAAACTCCCCTGCAGTTTTCAAAATATCCCAAACATCCCAATTTCGAGGCCTGAGCCATATTTTGGAGCCA
Source organism: Procambarus clarkii (assembly GCF_040958095.1). Taxonomy (NCBI): domain Eukaryota; kingdom Metazoa; phylum Arthropoda; class Malacostraca; order Decapoda; family Cambaridae; genus Procambarus; species Procambarus clarkii. The sequence continues at coordinate 2,017,981 of NC_091226.1, forward strand.
AATTCTGGCTCTCTGCACGTATTCGCAGTTTTAAGTTACGACTTTTTATACCCAACATATGCCAAGTACTGAAAGAGACGTTTGGTCACATTTGTCCCAAACCTCCCTCCAGTTTTCAAAATATATCAAACATCCCAATTTCTAGGCCTGGGCCATATTTTGGAGCCAAATTCTGGCTGTCTGCACGCATTCGCAGTTTGATATTACGACTTTTTAAACCCAACATATGCAAAGTACTGGATGCAGCAGTGAGTCACATTTTGTAAAAACTTCCCTGCAGTTTTCAAAATATCCCAAACATCCCAATTTCGTGGCCTGAGCCATATTTTGGACCCAAATTCTGGCTCTCTGCACGTATTCGCAGTTTGAAATTACGGCCTTTTTTTACCCAACATATGCGAAGTACTAAAAGCAGCGTTTGGTCACATTTGTCCCAAACCTTCCTGCAGTTTTCAAAATATACCAAACATCCCAATATCGATGCCTGAGCCATATTTTGGAGCCAAATTCTGGCTCTCTGCACGTATTCGCAGTTTGAAATTACGAATTTTTATACCCAACATATGCCAAGTACTGAAAGCGGCGTTTGGTCATATTTGTCCCAAACTCCCCTGCAGTTTTCGAAATATCGCAATATCCCAATTTCGAGGCCTGAGCCATATTTTGGGGCCAAATTCTGGTTCTCAACACGTATTCGCAGTTTTAAGTTACGACTTTTTATACCCAACATATGCCAAGTACTAAAAGAGACGTTTGGTCACATTTGTCCCAAACCTCCCTCCAGTTTTCAAAATATATCAAACATCCCAATTTCTAGGCCTGGGCCATATTTTGGAGCCAAATTCTGGCTCTCTGCACGCATTCGCAGTTTGATATTACGACTTTTTAAACCCAACATATGCAAAGTACTGGATGCAGCAGTGAGTCACATTTTGTAAAAACTTCCCTGCAGTTTTCAAAATATCCCAAACATCCCAATTTCGTGGCCTGAGCCATATTTTGGACCCAAATTCTGGCTCTCTGCACGTATTCGCAGTTTGAAATTACGACTTTTTATACCCAACATATGCTAAGTCCTGAAAGCGGCAGTGAGTCACATTTTGAACAAACTCCCCGCAGTTTTCAAAATATCCTAAATATCCCAATTTCGAGGCCTGAGCCATATTATGGAGCCAAATTCTGGCTTTATGCACGTATTCGCAAGTTTGATATTATGACTTTTTATACCCAACATATGCCAAGTCGTGAAAGCGGCAGTGAGTCACATTTTGCACAAACTCCCCTGCAGTTTTCGAAATATCGCAATATCCCAATTTCGAGGCCTGATGCATATTTTGGAGCCAAATTCTGGATCTCTGCACGTATTCGGAGTTTGAAATTGCGAATTTTTTATACCCAACATATGCCAAGTACTAAAAGCGGCATTGAGTCACATTTTGCACAAACTCCCCTGCAGTTTTCGAAATATCGCAATATCCCAATTTCGAGGCCTGAGCCATATTTTGGAGCCAAATTCTGGCTCTCTGCACGTATTCGCAGTTTTAAGTTACGACTTTTTATACCCAACATATGCCAAGTACTGAAAGAGACGTTTGGTCACATTTGTCCCAAACCTCCCTCCAGTTTTCAAAATATATCAAACATCCCAATTTCTAGGCCTGGGCCATATTTTGGAGCCAAATTCTGGCTCTCTGCACGCATTCGCAGTTTGATATTACGACTTTTTAAACCCAACATATGCAAAGTACTGGATGCAGCAGTGAGTAACATTTTGTAAAAACTTCCCTGCAGTTTTCAAAATATCCCAAACATCCCAATTTCGTGGCCTGAGCCATATTTTGGACCCAAATTCTGGCTCTCTGCACGTATTCGCAGTTTGAAATTACGGCCTTTTTTTACCCAACATATGCGAAGTACTAAAAGCAGCGTTTGGTCACATTTGTCCCAAACCTTCCTGCAGTTTTCAAAATATCCCAAACATCCCAATATCGATGCCTGAGCCATATTTTGGAGCCAAATTCTGGCTCTCTGCACGTATTCGCAGTTTGAAATTACGAATTTTTATACCCAACATATGCCAAGTACTGAAAGCGGCGTTTGGTCATATTTGTCCCAAACTCCCCTGCAGTTTTCAAAATATCCCAAACATCCCAATTTCGAGGCCTGAGCCATATTTTGGAGCCAAATTCTGGCTCTCTGCACGTATTCGCAGTTTTAAGTTACGACTTTTTATACCCAACATATGCCAAGTACTGAAAGAGACGTTTGGTCACATTTGTCCCAAACCTCCCTCCAGTTTTCAAAATATATCAAACATCCCAATTTCTAGGCCTGGGCCATATTTTGGAGCCAAATTCTGGCTGTCTGCACGCATTCGCAGTTTGATATTACGACTTTTTAAACCCAACATATGCAAAGTACTGGATGCAGCAGTGAGTCACATTTTGTAAAAACTTCCCTGCAGTTTTCAAAATATCCCAAACATCCCAATTTCGTGGCCTGAGCCATATTTTGGACCCAAATTCTGGCTCTCTGCACGTATTCGCAGTTTGAAATTACGGCCTTTTTTTACCCAACATATGCGAAGTACTAAAAGCAGCGTTTGGTCACATTTGTCCCAAACCTTCCTGCAGTTTTCAAAATATACCAAACATCCCAATATCGATGCCTGAGCCATATTTTGGAGCCAAATTCTGGCTCTCTGCACGTATTCGCAGTTTGAAATTACGAATTTTTATACCCAACATATGCCAAGTACTGAAAGCGGCGTTTGGTCATATTTGTCCCAAACTCCCCTGCAGTTTTCGAAATATCGCAATATCCCAATTTCGAGGCCTGAGCCATATTTTGGGGCCAAATTCTGGTTCTCAACACGTATTCGCAGTTTTAAGTTACGACTTTTTATACCCAACATATGCCAAGTACTAAAAGAGACGTTTGGTCACATTTGTCCCAAACCTCCCTCCAGTTTTCAAAATATATCAAACATCCCAATTTCTAGGCCTGGGCCATATTTTGGAGCCAAATTCTGGCTCTCTGCACGCATTCGCAGTTTGATATTACGACTTTTTAAACCCAACATATGCAAAGTACTGGATGCAGCAGTGAGTCACATTTTGTAAAAACTTCCCTGCAGTTTTCAAAATATCCCAAACATCCCAATTTCGTGGCCTGAGCCATATTTTGGACCCAAATTCTGGCTCTCTGCACGTATTCGCAGTTTGAAATTACGACTTTTTATACCCAACATATGCTAAGTCCTGAAAGCGGCAGTGAGTCACATTTTGAACAAACTCCCCGCAGTTTTCAAAATATCCTAAATATCCCAATTTCGAGGCCTGAGCCATATTATGGAGCCAAATTCTGGCTTTATGCACGTATTCGCAAGTTTGATATTATGACTTTTTATACCCAACATATGCCAAGTCGTGAAAGCGGCAGTGAGTCACATTTTGCACAAACTCCCCTGCAGTTTTCGAAATATCGCAATATCCCAATTTCGAGGCCTGATGCATATTTTGGAGCCAAATTCTGGATCTCTGCACGTATTCGGAGTTTGAAATTGCGAATTTTTTATACCCAACATATGCCAAGTACTAAAAGCGGCATTGAGTCACATTTTGCACAAACTCCCCTGCAGTTTTCGAAATATCGCAATATCCCAATTTCGAGGCCTGAGCCATATTTTGGAGCCAAATTCTGGCTCTCTGCACGTATTCGCAGTTTTAAGTTACGACTTTTTATACCCAACATATGCCAAGTACTGAAAGAGACGTTTGGTCACATTTGTCCCAAACCTCCCTCCAGTTTTCAAAATATATCAAACATCCCAATTTCTAGGCCTGGGCCATATTTTGGAGCCAAATTCTGGCTCTCTGCACGCATTCGCAGTTTGATATTACGACTTTTTAAACCCAACATATGCAAAGTACTGGATGCAGCAGTGAGTAACATTTTGTAAAAACTTCCCTGCAGTTTTCAAAATATCCCAAACATCCCAATTTCGTGGCCTGAGCCATATTTTGGACCCAAATTCTGGCTCTCTGCACGTATTCGCAGTTTGAAATTACGGCCTTTTTTTACCCAACATATGCGAAGTACTAAAAGCAGCGTTTGGTCACATTTGTCCCAAACCTTCCTGCAGTTTTCAAAATATCCCAAACATCCCAATATCGATGCCTGAGCCATATTTTGGAGCCAAATTCTGGCTCTCTGCACGTATTCGCAGTTTGAAATTACGAATTTTTATACCCAACATATGCCAAGTACTGAAAGCGGCGTTTGGTCATATTTGTCCCAAACTCCCCTGCAGTTTTCAAAATATCCCAAACATCCCAATTTCGAGGCCTGAGCCATATTTTGGAGCCAAATTCTGGCTCTCTGCACGTATTCGCAGTTTTAAGTTACGACTTTTTATACCCAACATATGCCAAGTACTGAAAGAGACGTTTGGTCACATTTGTCCCAAACCTCCCTCCAGTTTTCAAAATATATCAAACATCCCAATTTCTAGGCCTGGGCCATATTTTGGAGCCAAATTCTGGCTGTCTGCACGCATTCGCAGTTTGATATTACGACTTTTTAAACCCAACATATGCAAAGTACTGGATGCAGCAGTGAGTCACATTTTGTAAAAACTTCCCTGCAGTTTTCAAAATATCCCAAACATCCCAATTTCGTGGCCTGAGCCATATTTTGGACCCAAATTCTGGCTCTCTGCACGTATTCGCAGTTTGAAATTACGGCCTTTTTTTACCCAACATATGCGAAGTACTAAAAGCAGCGTTTGGTCACATTTGTCCCAAACCTTCCTGCAGTTTTCAAAATATACCAAACATCCCAATATCGATGCCTGAGCCATATTTTGGAGCCAAATTCTGGCTCTCTGCACGTATTCGCAGTTTGAAATTACGAATTTTTATACCCAACATATGCCAAGTACTGAAAGCGGCGTTTGGTCATATTTGTCCCAAACTCCCCTGCAGTTTTCGAAATATCGCAATATCCCAATTTCGAGGCCTGAGCCATATTTTGGGGCCAAATTCTGGTTCTCAACACGTATTCGCAGTTTTAAGTTACGACTTTTTATACCCAACATATGCCAAGTACTAAAAGAGACGTTTGGTCACATTTGTCCCAAACCTCCCTCCAGTTTTCAAAATATATCAAACATCCCAATTTCTAGGCCTGGGCCATATTTTGGAGCCAAATTCTGGCTCTCTGCACGCATTCGCAGTTTGATATTACGACTTTTTAAACCCAACATATGCAAAGTACTGGATGCAGCAGTGAGTCACATTTTGTAAAAACTTCCCTGCAGTTTTCAAAATATCCCAAACATCCCAATTTCGTGGCCTGAGCCATATTTTGGACCCAAATTCTGGCTCTCTGCACGTATTCGCAGTTTGAAATTACGACTTTTTATACCCAACATATGCTAAGTCCTGAAAGCGGCAGTGAGTCACATTTTGAACAAACTCCCCGCAGTTTTCAAAATATCCTAAATATCCCAATTTCGAGGCCTGAGCCATATTATGGAGCCAAATTCTGGCTTTATGCACGTATTCGCAAGTTTGATATTATGACTTTTTATACCCAACATATGCCAAGTCGTGAAAGCGGCAGTGAGTCACATTTTGCACAAACTCCCCTGCAGTTTTCGAAATATCGCAATATCCCAATTTCGAGGCCTGATGCATATTTTGGAGCCAAATTCTGGATCTCTGCACGTATTCGGAGTTTGAAATTGCGAATTTTTTATACCCAACATATGCCAAGTACTAAAAGCGGCATTGAGTCACATTTTGCACAAACTCCCCTGCAGTTTTCGAAATATCGCAATATCCCAATTTCGAGGCCTGAGCCATATTTTGGAGCCAAATTCTGGCTCTCTGCACGTATTCGCAGTTTTAAGTTACGACTTTTTATACCCAACATATGCCAAGTACTGAAAGAGACGTTTGGTCACATTTGTCCCAAACCTCCCTCCAGTTTTCAAAATATATCAAACATCCCAATTTCTAGGCCTGGGCCATATTTTGGAGCCAAATTCTGGCTCTCTGCACGCATTCGCAGTTTGATATTACGACTTTTTAAACCCAACATATGCAAAGTACTGGATGCAGCAGTGAGTAACATTTTGTAAAAACTTCCCTGCAGTTTTCAAAATATCCCAAACATCCCAATTTCGTGGCCTGAGCCATATTTTGGACCCAAATTCTGGCTCTCTGCACGTATTCGCAGTTTGAAATTACGGCCTTTTTTTACCCAACATATGCGAAGTACTAAAAGCAGCGTTTGGTCACATTTGTCCCAAACCTTCCTGCAGTTTTCAAAATATCCCAAACATCCCAATATCGATGCCTGAGCCATATTTTGGAGCCAAATTCTGGCTCTCTGCACGTATTCGCAGTTTGAAATTACGAATTTTTATACCCAACATATGCCAAGTACTGAAAGCGGCGTTTGGTCATATTTGTCCCAAACTCCCCTGCAGTTTTCAAAATATCCCAAACATCCCAATTTCGAGGCCTGAGCCATATTTTGGAGCCAAATTCTGGCTCTCTGCACGTATTCGCACTTTGAAGTTGCGACTTTTTTATACCCAACATATGTCAAGTACTGAAAGAGGCATTTGGTCATATTTGTCCCAAACTCCCCTGCAGTTTTCAAAATATCTCAAACTTCCCAATTTCGAGGCCTAAGTCATATTTTGGAGCCAAATTCTGGCTCTCTGCACGTATTCGCAGTTTGAAATTACGACTTTTTATACCCAACATATGCTAAGTCCTGAAAGCGGCAGTGAGTCACATTTTGAACAAACTCCCCGCAGTTTTCAAAATATCCTAAATATCCCAATTTCGAGGCCTGAGCCATATTATGGAGCCAAATTCTGGCTCTCTGCACGTATTCGCAGTTTGAAATTGCGACTTTTTTATACCAACATATGCCAAGTACTGAAAGCAGCGTTTGGTCACATTTTTCCCAAACCTCCCTCCAGTTTTCAAAATATCTCAAACATCCCAATTTCGAGGCCTGAGCCGTAATTTGGAGCCAAATTCTGGCTCTATGCACGTATTCGCAGTTTGATATTACGACTTTTTATACCCAACATATGCCAAGTCTTGAAAGCGGCAGTGAGTCACATTTTGCACAAACTCCCCTGCAGTTTTCGAAATTTCGCAATATCCCAATTTCGAGGCCTGAGGCATATTTTGGAGCCAAATTCTGGATCTCTGCACGTATTCGGAGTTTGAAATTGCGACTTTTTTATACCCAACATATGCCAAGTACTGAAAGCGGCATTGAGTCACATTTTGCACAAACTCCCCTGCAGTTTTCGAAATATCGCAATATCCCAATTTCGAGGCCTGAGCCATATTTTGGGGCCAAATTCTGGCTCTCTGCACGTATTCGCAGTTTTAAGTTACGACTTTTTATACCCAACATATGCCAAGTACTGATAGCGGCGTTTGGTCACAGTTGTCCCAAACATCCCTCCAGTTTTCAAAATATCCCAAACATCCAAGTTTCTAGGCCTGGGCCATATTTTGGAGCCAAATTCTGGATCTCTGCACGTATTCGCAGTTTGATATTACGACTTTTTAAACCCAACATATGCAAAGTACTGGATGCAGCAGTGAGTCACATTTTGTAAAAACTTCCCTGCAGTTTTCAAAATATCCCAAACATCCCAATTTCGTGGCCTGAGCCATATTTTGGACCCAAATTCTGGCTCTCTGCACGTATTCGCAGTTTGAAATTACGGCCTTTTTATACCCAACATATGCGAAGTACTAAAAGCGGCGTTTGGTCACATTTGTCCCAAACCTTCCTGCAGTTTTCAAAATATCCCAAACATCCCAATATCGATGCCTGAGCCATATTTTGAAGCCAAATTCTGGCTGTCTGCACGTATTCGCAGTTTGAAATTACGAATTTTTATACCCAACATATGCCAAGTACTGAAAGAGGCGTTTGGTCATATTTGTCCCAAACTCCCCTGCAGTTTTCAAAATATCCCAAACATCCCAATTTCGAGGCCTGAGCCATATTTTGGAGCCAAATTCTGGCTCTCTGCACGTATTCGCACTTTGAAGTTGCGACTTTTTTATACCCAACAAATGTCAAGTACTGAAAGAGGCATTTGGTCATATTTGTCCCAAACTCCCCTGCAGTTTTCAAAATATCCCAAACTTCCCAATTTCGAGGCCTAAGTCATAATTTGGAGCCAAATTCTTGCTCTATGCACGTATTCGCAGTTTGATATTACGAATTTTTATACCCAACATATTCCAAGTTTTGAAAGCGGCAGTGAGTCACATTTTGCACAAACTTCCCTGCAGTTTTTGAAATATCCTAAATATCCCATTTTCGAGGCCTGAGGCATATTTTGGAGCCAAATTCTGGATCTCTGCAAGTATTCGCAGTTTGAAATTGCGACTTTTTTATACCCAACATATGCCAAGTACTGAAAGCGGCAGTGAGTCACATTTTGCCCAAACTCCCCTCTAGTTTTCAAAATTACGCCAATATCCCAATTTCGAGGCCTGAGCCATATTTTGGAGCCAAATTCTGGCTCTCTGCACGTATTCGCAGTTTTAAGTTACGACTTTTTATACCCAACATATGCCAAGTACTAAAAGCAGCGTTTGGTCATATTTGTCCCAAACTCCCCTGAAGTTTTCAAAATATCCCAAACTTCCCAATTTCGAGGCCTGAGTCATATTTTGGAGCCAAATTCTGGCTCTCTGCACGTTTTCGCAGTTTGAAATTACGACTTTTTTATACCAAAATGTGCCAAGTACTGAAAGCCGCGTTTAGTCACATTTGTCCCAAACCTCCCTGCTGTTTTCAAAATATATCAAACATCCCAATTTCGAGGCCTGAGCTGTAATTTGGAGCCAAATTCTGGCTCTATGCACGTATTCGCAGTTTGATATTACGACTTTTTATACCCAACATATGCCAAGTCCTGAAAGCGGAAGTGAGTCACATTTTGAACAAACTCCCCTGCAGTTTTCGAAATATCCCAAATATCTCAATTTCGCGGCCTCAGCCATATTTTTTAGCCAAATTCTGGCTCTCTGCACGTATTCGCAGTTTGATATTACGACTTTTTATACCCAACATAAGCAAAGTACTGGACGAAGCAGTGAGTCACTTTTTGCAAAAACTTCCCTGCAGTTTTCAAAATATCCCAAAATATCCCAATTTCGTGGCCTGAGCCATATTTTGGACCCAAATTCTGGCTCTCTGCACGTATTCGCAGTTTGAAATTACGACCTTTTTATACCCAACATATGCGAAGTACTAAGAGCGGCGTTTGGTCACATTTGTCCTAAACCATCCTGCAGTTTTCAAAATATCCCAAACATCCCAATATCGAGGCCTGAGCCATATTTTGGAGCCAAATTCTGGCTCTGTGCACGTATTCGCAGTTTGATATTACGACTTTTTATACTCAACATATGCCAAGTCCTGAAAGCGGCAGTGAGTCACATTTTGCACAAACTCCCCTGCAGTTTTCAAAATATCCTAAATATCCCAATTTCGAGGCCTGAGCCATATTATGGAGCCAAATTCTGGCTCTCTGCACGTATTCGCAGTTTGAAATTGCGACTTTTTTATACCAAAATGTGCCAAGTACTGAAAGACGCGTTTGGTCACATTTGTCCCAAACCTTCCTGCAGTTTTCAAAATATCCCAAACATCCCAATATCGTGGCCTGAGTCATATTTTGGAGCCAAATTCTGGCTCTATGCACATATTTGCAGTTTGATATTACGACTTTTTATACTCAACATATGCCAAGTCCTGAAAGCGGCAGTGAGTCACATTTTGCACAAACTCCCCTGCAGTTTTCGAAATATCCCAAAAATCCCAATTTCGAGGCCTGAGCCATATTTTGGAGCCAAATTTTGGCTCTCTGCACGTATTCGCAGTTTGATATTACGATTTTTATACCCAACATATGCAAAGTACTGGACGCAGCAGTGAGTCACATTTTGCAAAAACTTCCCTGCAGTTTTCAAAATATCCCAAACATCCCAATTTCGTGGCCTGAGCCATATTTTGGAGCCAAATTCTGGCTCTCTGCACGTATTCGCAGTTTTAAATTACGAACTTTTTATACCCAACATATGCAAAGTACTAAGAGCGGCGTTTGGTCACATTTGTCCCAAACCTTCCTGCAGTTTTCAAAATATCCCAAACATCCCAATATCGAGGCCTGAGCCATATTTTGGAGCCCAATTCTGGCTCTCTGCACGTATTCGCAGTTTGAAATTACGACTTTTTATACCCAACATATGCCAAGTACTGAAAGCTGCGTTTGGTCATATTTGTCCCAAACTCCCCTGAAGTTTTCCAAATATCCCAAACTTCCCAATTTTGAGGCCTGAGTCATATTTTGGAGCCAAATTCTGGCTCTCTGCACGTTTTCGCAGTTTGAAATTACGACTTTTTATACCCAACATATGCTAAGTCCTGAAAGCGGCAGTGAGTCACATTTTGAACAAACTCCCCTGCAGTTCTCAAAATATCCTAAATATCCCAATTTCGAGGCCTGAACCATATTATGGAGCCAAATTCTGGCTCTCTGCACGTATTCGGAGTTTGAAATTGCGACTTTTTTATACCAAAATGTGCCAAGTACTGAAAGCCGCGTTTAGTCACATTTGTCCCAAACCTCCCTGCTGTTTTCAAAATATATCAAACATCCCAATTCCGAGGCCTGAGCTGTAATTTGGAGCCAAATTCTGGCTCTATGCACGTATTCGCAGTTTGATATTACGACTTTTTATACCCAACATATGCCAAGTCCTGAAAGCGGCAGTGAGTCACATTTTGCACAAACTTCCCTGCAGTTTTCGAAATATCCTAAATATCCTAATTTCGAGCCCTGAGGCCTATTTTGGAGCCAAATTCTGGATCTCTGCACGTATTCGCAGTTTGAAATTACGACTTTTTTATACCCAACATATGCCAAGTACTGAAAGCGGCAGTGAGTCACATTTGTCCCAAACATCCTTCCAGTTTTCAAAATATCCCAAACTTCCCTATTTCTAGTCCTGGGCCATATTTTGGAGCAAAATTCTGGCTCTATGCACGTATTTGCAGTTTGATATTACGACTTTTTATACCCAACATATGTCTAGTCCTGAAAGCGGCAGTGAGTCACATTTTGCACAAACTCCCCTGCAGTTTTCGAAATATCCCAAATATCTCAATTTCGCGGCCTGGGCCATATTTTTGAGCCAAATTCTGGCTCTCTGCACGTATTCGCAGTTTGATATTACGACTTTTTATACTCAACATATGCAAAGTACTGGACGAAGCAGTGAGTCACATTTTGCAAAAACTTCCCTGCAGTTTTCAAAATACCCCAAAACATCCCAATTTCGTGGCCTGAGCCATATTTTGGACCCAAATTCTGGCTCTCTGCACGTATTCGCAGTTTGAAATTACGACCTTTTTATACCAAACATATGCGAAGTACTAAGAGCGGCGTTTGGTCACATTTGTCCTAAACATTCCTGCAGTTTTCAAAATATCCCAAACATCCCAATATCGAGGCCTGAGCCATATTTTGGAGCCAAATTCTGGCTCTATGCACGTATTCGCAGTTTGATATCACGAATTTTTATACTCAACATATGCCAAGTCCTGAAAGCGGCAGTGAGTCACATTGTGCAGAAACTCCCCTGCAGTTTTCAAAATATCCTAAATATCCCAATTTCGAGGCCTGAGCCATATTATGGAGCCAAATTCTGGCTCCCTGCACGTATTCGCAGTTTGAAATTGCGACTTTTTTATACCAAAATGTGCGAAGTACTGAAAGACGCGTTTGGTCACATTTGTCCCAAACCTTCCTGCAGTTTTCAAAATATCCCAAACCTCCCAATATCGAGGCCTGAGTCATATTTTGGAGCCAAATTCTGGCTCTCTGCACGTATTGGCAGTTTGAAATTACGACTTTTTATACCCAACATATGCCAATTCCTGAAAGCGGCACTGAGTCACATTTTGAACAAACTCCCCTGCAGTTTTCGAAATATCCTAAATATCCCAATTTCGAGGCCTGAGGCATATTTTGGAGCCAAATTCTGGATCTCTGCACGTATTCGCAGTTTGAAATTGCGAATTTTTTATACCCAACATATGCCAAGTACTGAAAGCGGCAGTGAGTCACAATTTGCCCAAACTCCCCTCTAGTTTTCAAAATAACGCAAATATCCCAATTTCGAGGCCTGAACCATATTTTGGAGCCAAATTCTGGCTCTCTGCACGTATTCGCAGTTTTAAGTTACGACTTTTTATACCCAACATTTGCCAAGTACTGAAAGCGGCGTATGGTCACATTAGTCCCAAACATCCTTCCAGTTTTCAAAATATCCCAAACTTCCCAATTTCTAGTCCTGGGCCATATTTTGGAGCCAAATTCTGGCTCTATGCACGTATTTGCAGTTTGATATTACGACTTTTTATACCCAACATATGTCAAGTCCTGAAAGCGGCAGTGAGTCACATTTTGCACAAACTCCCCTGCAGTTTTCGAAATATCCCAAATATCTCAATTTCGCAGCCTGAGCCATATTTTGGAGCCAAATTCTGGCTCTCTGCACGTATTCGCAGTTTGATATTACGACTTTTTATACCCAACATATGCAAAGTACTGGACGAAGCAGTGAGTCACATTTTGCAAAAACTTCCCTGCAGTTTTCAAAATATCCCAAACATCCCAATTTCGTGGCCTGAACCATATTTTGGACCCAAATTCTGGCTCTCTGCACGTATTCGCAGTTTGAAATTACGACCTTTTTATACCCAACATATGCAAAGTACTAAGAGCGGCGTTTGGTCACTATTGTCCTAAACCTTCCTGCAGTTTTCAAAATATCCCAAACATCCCAATATCGAGGCCTGAGCCATATTTTGGAGCCAAATTCTGGTTCTATGCACGTATTCGCAGTTTGATATTACGACTTTTTATTCCTAAACATATGACAAGTCCTGAAAGCGGCAGTGAGTCACATTTTGCACAAACTCCCCTGCAGTTTTCGAAATATCGTAATATCCCAATTTCGAGGCCTGAGGCATATTTTGGAGCCAAATTCTGGCTCTCTGCACGTTTTCGCAGTTTGAAATTACGACTTTTTATACCCAACATATGCCAAGTCCTGAAAGCAGCGTTTGGTCATATTTGTCCCAAACTCCCCTGCAGTTTTCAAAATATCCCAAACATCCCAATTTCGAGGCCTGAGCTATATTTAGGAGCCAAATTCTGGCTCTCTGCACGTATTCGCAGTTTGAAATTGCGACTTTTTTATACCCAACATATGCCAAGTACTGAAAACGGCGTTTGGTCACATTGGTCCCAAACATCCTTCCAGTTTTCAAAATATCCCAAACTTCCCAATTTCTAGGCCTGGGCCATATTTTGGAGCCAAATTCTGGCTCTATGCACGTATTTGCAGTTTGATATTACGACTTTTTATACCCAACATATGTCAAGTCCTGAAAGCGGCAGTGAGTCACATTTTGCACAAACTCCCCTGCAATTTTCGAAATATCCCAAATATCCCAATTTCGAGGCCTGAGCCATATTTTGGAGCCAAATTCTGGCTCTCTGCACGTATTCGCAGTTTGATAATACGACTTTTTAAACCCAACATATGCAAAGTACTGGACGAAGCAGTGAGTCACATTTTGCAAAAACGTCCCTGCAGTTTTCAAAATATCCCAAACATCCCAATTTTGTGGCCTGAGCCATATTTTGGACCCAAATTCTGGCTCTCTGCACGTATTCGCAGTTTGAAATTACGACTTTTTTATACCCAACATATGCGAAGTACTGAAAGACGCGTTTGGTCACAATTGTCCCAAACCTTCCTGCAGTTTTCAAAATATCCCAAACATCCCAATATCGAGGCCTGAGCCATAATTTGGAGCTAAATTCTGGCTCTCTGCACGTATTCGCAGTTTGAAATTACGACTATTTATACCCAACATGTGCCAAGTACTGAGAGCGGCGTTTGGTCATATTTGTCCCAAACTCCCCTGCAGTTTTCAAAATATCCCAAACATCCCAATTTCGAGGCTTGAGTCATATTTTGGATCCAAATTCTGGCTCTCTGCACGTATTCGCAGTTTGAAATTACGACCTTTTTATACCCAACATATGCAAAGTACTAAGAGCGGCGTTTGGTCACTATTGTCCTAAACCTTCCTGCAGTTTTCAAAATATCCCAAACATCCCAATATCGAGGCCTGAGCCATATTTTGGAGCCAAATTCTGGTTCTATGCACGTATTCGCAGTTTGATATTACGACTTTTTATTCCTAAACATATGACAAGTCCTGAAAGCGGCAGTGAGTCACATTTTGCACAAACTCCCCTGCAGTTTTCGAAATATCGTAATATCCCAATTTCGTGGCCTGAGGCATATTTTGGAGCCAAATTCTGGCTCTCTGCACGTTTTCGCAGTTTGAAATTACGACTTTTTATACCCAACATATGCCAAGTCCTGAAAGCAGCGTTTGGTCATATTTGTCCCAAACTCCCCTGCAGTTTTCAAAATATCCCAAACATCCCAATTTCGAGGCCTGAGCTATATTTAGGAGCCAAATTCTGGCTCTCTGCACGTATTCGCAGTTTGAAATTGCGACTTTTTTATACCCAACATATGCCAAGTACTGAAAGCGGCGTTTGGTCACATTGGTCCCAAACATCCTTCCAGTTTTCAAAATATCCCAAACTTCCCAATTTCTAGGCCTGGGCCATATTTTGGAGCCAAATTCTGGCTCTATGCACGTATTTGCAGTTTGATATTACGACTTTTTATACCCAACATATGTCAAGTCCTGAAAGCGGCAGTGAGTCACATTTTGCACAAACTCCCCTGCAGTTTTCGAAATATCCCAAATATCCCAATTTCGAGGCCTGAGCCATATTTTGGAGCCAAATTCTGGCTCTCTGCACGTATTCGCAGTTTGATAATACGACTTTTTAAACCCAACATATGCAAAGTACTGGACGAAGCAGTGAGTCACATTTTGCAAAAACGTCCCTGCAGTTTTCAAAATATCCCAAACATCCCAATTTTGTGGCCTGAGCCATATTTTGGACCCAAATTCTGGCTCTCTGCACGTATTCGCAGTTTGAAATTACGACTTTTTTATACCCAACATATGCGAAGTACTGAAAGACGCGTTTGGTCACAATTGTCCCAAACCTTCCTGCAGTTTTCAAAATATCCCAAACATCCCAATATCGAGGCCTGAGCCATAATTTGGAGCTAAATTCTGGCTCTCTGCACGTATTCGCAGTTTGAAATTACGACTATTTATACCCAACATATGCCAAGTACTGAGAGCGGCGTTTGGTCATATTTGTCCCAAACTCCCCTGCAGTTTTCAAAATATCCCAAACATCCCAATTTCGAGGCTTGAGTCATATTTTGGATCCAAATTCTGGCTCTATGCACGTATTCGCAGTTTGAAATTACGACTTTTTATACCCAACATATGCTAAGTCCTAAAAGCGGAAGTGAGTCACATTTTGCACAAACTCCCCTGCAGTTTTCAAAATATCCTAAATATCCCAATTTCGAGGCCTGAGCCATATTATGGAGCCAAATTCTGGCTCTCTGCACGTATTCGCAGTTTGAAATTGCGACTTTTTTATACCAACATATGCAAAGTACTGAAAGCAGCGTTTGGTCACATTTGTCCCAAACCTCCCTGCAGTTTTCAAAATATCTCAAATACCCCAGTTTCGAGGCCTGAGCCGTAATTGGGAGCCAAATCCCGGCTCTATGTATGTATTCCCAGTTTGATATTACGACTTTTTATACCCAATATATGCCAAGTACTAAAAGTGGCGTTTGGTCACATTTGTCCCAAACATCCTTCCAGTTTTCAAAATATCCCAAACTTCCCAATTTTTAGGCCTGGGCCATATCTTGGAGCCAAATTCTGGCTCTATGCACGTATTTGCAGTTTGATATTACGACTTTTTATACCCAACATATGTCAAGTCCTAAAAGCGGCAGTGAGTCACATTTTGCACAAACTCCTCTGCAGTTTTAAAAATATCCCAAATATCCCAATTTTTAGGCCTGAGCCATATTTTGGAGCCAAATTCTGGCTCTCTGCAAGTATTCGCAGTTTGAAATTACGACTCTTTATACCCAACATATGCCAAGTACTGAAAGCGGCGTTCGGTTATATTTGTCCCAAACTCCCCTGCAGTTTTCAAAATATCCCAAACATCCCAATTTCGAGGCCTGAGCCATATTATGGAGCCAAATTCTGGCTCTCTGTACGTATTCGCAGTTTGAAATTGCGACTTTTTTATACCAAAATGTGCCAAGTACTGAAAGCAGCGTTTAGTCTCATTTGTCCCAAACCTCCCTGCAGTTTTCAAAATATATCAAACATCCCAATTTCGAGGCCTGAGCTGTAATTTGGAGCCAAATTCTGGCTCTATGCACGTATTCGCAGTTTGATATTACGACTTTTTATACCCAACATATGCCAAGTCCTGAAAGCGGCAGTGAGTCACATTTTGAACAAACTCCCCTGCAGTTTTCAAAATATCCTAAATATCCCAATTTCGAGGCCTGAGGCATAGTTTGGAGCCAAATTCTGGATCTCTGCACGTATTCGCAGTTTGAAATTGCGAATTTTTTATACCCTACATATGCCAAGTACTGAAAGCGGCAGTGAGTCACATTTTGCCCAAACTCCCCTCTAGTTTTCAAAATAACGCAATTATCCCAATTTCGAGGCCTGAGCCATATTTTGGAGCCAAATTCTGGCTCTCTGCACGTATTCGCAGTTTTAAGTTACGACTTTTTATACCCAACATTTGCCAAGTACTGAAAGCGGCGTATGGTCACATTTGTCCCAAACATCCTTACAGTTTTCAAAATATCCCAAACTTCCCAATTTCTATTCCTGGGCCATATTTTGGAGCCAAATTCTGGCTCTATATCACGTATTTGCAGTTTGATATTACGACTTTTTATACCCAACATATGTCAAGTCCTGAAAGCGACAGTGAGTCACATTTTGCACAAACTCCCCTGCAGTTTTCGAAATATCCCAAATATCTCAATTTCGCAGCCTGAGCCATATTTTAGAGGCAAATTCTGGCTCTCTGCACGTATTCGCAGTTTGATATTACGACTTTTTATACCCAACATATGCAAAGTACTGGACGAAGCAGTGAGTCACATTTTGCAAAAACTTCCCTGCAGTTTTCAAAATATCCCAAACATCCCAATTTCGTGGCCTGAACCATATTTTGGACCCAAATTCTGGCTCTCTGCACGTATTCGCAGTTTGAAATTACGACCTTTTTATACCCAACATATGCAAAGTACTAAGAGCGGCGTTTGGTCAAATTTGTCCTAAACCTTCCTGCAGTTTTCAAAATATCCCAAACATCCCAATATCGAGGCCTGAGCCATATTTTGGAGCCAAATTCTGGCTCTCTGCACGTATTCGCAGTTTGATATTACGACTTTTTATACCCAACATATGCAAAGTTCTGGACGCAGCAGTGAGTCACATTTTGCAAAAACTTCCCTGCAGTTTTCAAAATATCCCAAACATCCCAATTTCGTGGCCTGAGCCATATTTTGGACCCAAATTCTGGCTCTCTGCACGTATTCGCAGTTTGAAATACGACCTTTTTATACCCAACATATGCAAAGTACTAAGAGCGGCGTTTGGTCACATTTGTCCTAAACCTTCCTGCAGTTTTCAAAATATCCCAAATATCCCAATATCGAGGCCTGAGCCATATTTTGGAGCCAAATTCTGGCTCTATGCACGTATTCGCAGTTTGAAATTACGACTTTTTATACCCAACATATGCCAAGTACTGAAAGCAGCGTTTGGTCATATTTGTCCCAAACTCCCCTGCAGTTTTCAAAATATCCCAAACTTCCCAATTTCGAGGCCTGAGCCATATTATGGAGCCAAATTCTGGCTCTCTGCACGTATTCGCAGTTTGAAATTGCGACTTTTTTATACCAAAATGTGCCAAGTACTGAAAGCAGCGTTTAGTCACATTTGTCCCAAACCTCCCTGCAGTTTTCAAAATATATCAAACATCCCAATTTCGAGGCCTGAGCTGTAATTTGGAGCCAAATTCTGGCTCTATGCACGTATTCGCAGTTTGATATTACGACTTTTTATACCCAACATATACCAAGTCCTGAAAGCGGCAGTGAGTCACATTTTGCACAAACTCCCCTGCAGTTTTCGAAATATCCTAAATATCCCAATTTCGAGGCCTGAGGCATATTTTGGAGCCAAATTCTGGATCTCTGCACGTATTCGCAGTTTGAAATTGCGACTTTTTTATACCCAACATATGCCAAGTACTGAAAGCGGCAGTTAGTCACATTTTGCCCAAACTCCCCTCTAGTTTTCAAAATAACGCAAATATCCCAATTTCGATGCCTGAGCCATATTTTGGAGCCAAATTCTGGCTCTCTGCACGTATTCGCAGTTTTAAGTTACGACTTTTTATACCCAACATATGCCAAGTACTGAAAGCGGCGTATGGTCACATTTGTCCCAAACATCCTTCCAGTTTTCAAAATATCTCAAACATCCCAATTTCGAGACCTGAGCCATATTTTGGAGCCAAATTCTGGCTCTATGCACGTATTTGCAGTTTGATATTACGAATTTTTATACCCAACATATGCTAAGTCCTGAAAGCGGCAGTGAGTCACATTTTGCACAAACTCCCCTGCAGTTTTCGAAATATCCCAAATATCTTGTGACGGTAACGCGTTGGTGTTCGGCTGTTCAAAGCTAGGGGTATGACCTCGTCACATAGTATAAAAAAAATAGAAAATCTGGAACTTCGTCTGTGGTAAGGTAAGGAGAAGACACACAAAACACAAGTAAATTTTAACAATGAAATTTTACTTACGTTAAATAAACAAAACATGAATAAAATGGACAAACAAATTCGTATAATAAAATCAATCAAAATAATAAGAATAATTAAATGACACAATGAAACGTTACGTTAAGACAAGTGAGCAAAATAACAAAAAGTGCAATAGACAAGTAAATGAGAGGTGCGGGAATATCGGCTTTAAGATATCACCTCTCTCAGTACACGTACGCCAAAGCTTACGTCTAACAGGGAGAAGTGTTAACTGTGAGAAAGCACTGAATATTCTGAGGACTGAGGTCGTGGCGGCCCCAGACATCAAGTAGTATTGTGGGCGAGTGCAGTTGCAGCCAGACCGGCGACCAATCAGCGAAGAGCCGGCAGCAAGACGGGTAGTTTGGCGGTTTGAGTCTGAGCAGGTGTCCCTGGCTGCATACGTTTTGCGCTCTGGCAAACCTTGCTGGTGTTGTTGTCATTGTTGGACATTTCTTCCATAGTAGTTTTATATAGATGTAACGACGTATTTGCAGAGGGAAGAGCAGGCTCAATCTCTTGAAGGAGATTATTGTCACAATCTCAATTTCGCGGCCTGAGCCATATTTTGGAGCCAAATTCTGGCTCTCTGCACGTATTCGCAGTTTGATATTACGTCTTTTTATACCCAACATATGCAAAGTTCTGGACGAAGCAGTGAGTCACATTTTGCAAAAACTTCCCTGCAGTTTTCAAAATATCCCAAACATCCCAATTTCGTGGCCTGAGCCATATTTTGGACCCAAATTCTGGCTCTCTGCACGTATTCGCAGCTTGAAATTACGACCTTTTTATACCGAACATATGCGAAGTACTAAGAGCGGCGTTTGGTCACATTTGTCCTAAACCTTCGTGCAGTTTTCAAAATATCCCAAACATCCCAACATCGAGGCCTGAGCCATATTTTGGAGCCAAATTCTGGCTCTCTGCACGTATTCGCAGTTTGAAATTGCGACTTTTTTATACCAACATATGCAAAGTACTGAAAGCAGCGTTTGGTCACATTTGTCCCAAACCTCCCTGCAGTTTTCAAAATATCTCATATATCCCAATTTCGAGGCCTGAGCCGTAATTGGGAGCAAAATCCTGGCTCTATGTACGTATTCGCAGTTTGATATTACGACTTCTTATACCCAACATATTCCAAGTACTGAAAGCGGCGTTTGGTCACATTTGTCCCAAACATCCTTCCAGTTTTCAAAATATCCCAAACTTCCCAATTTTTAGGCCTGGGCCATATTTTGGAGCCAAATTCTGGCTCTATGCACGTATTTGCAGTTTGATATTACGACTTTTTATATCCAACATATGTCAAGTCCTAAAAGCGGCAGGGAGTCACATTTTGCACAAACTCCCCTGCAGTTTTCAAAATATCCCAAATATCCCAATATCGAGGCCTGAGTTAGCCATATTTTGGAGCCAAATTCTGGCTCTCTGCACGTATTGGCAGTTTGATTTTACGAATTTTATACCCAACATATGCCAAGTACTGAAAGCGGCAGTGAGTCACATTTTGCCCAAACTCCCCTCCAGTTTTCAAAATAACGCAAATATCCCAATTTCGAGGCCTGAGCCATATTTTGGAGCCAAATTCTGGCTCTCTACATGTATTCGCAGTTTGATATTACAACTTTTTATACCCAACATATGCCAAGTACTGAAATCGGTAGTGAGTCACATTTTGCACAAACTCCCCTGCAGTTTTCAAAATATCCGAAACATCCCAATTTCGAGGCCTGAGCAAAATTTTGGAGCCAAATTCTGGCTTTCTGCACGTATTCGCAGTTTGAAATTGCGACTTTTTTATACCAACATATGCCAAGTACTGAAAGCAGCGTTTGGTCACATTTGTCCCAAACCTCCTTGCAGTTTTCAAAATATCTCAAACATCCCAATTTCGAGACCTGAGCCATAATTTGGAGCCAAATTCTTGCTCTATGCACGTATTAGCAGTTTGATATTACGAATTTTTATACCCAACATATGCTAAGTCCTGAAAGCGGCAGTGAGTCACATTTTGCACAAACTCCCCTGCAGTTTTCGAAATATTCCAAATATCTTGTGACGGTAACGCGTTGGTGTTCGGCTGTTCAAAGCTAGGGGTATGACCTCGTCACATAGTATAAAAAAAATAGAAAATCTGGAACTTCGTCTGTGGTAAGGTAAGGAGAAGACACACAAAACACAAGTAAATTTCAACAATGAAATTTTAATTACGTTAAATAAACAAAACATGAATAAAATGGACAAACAAATTCGTATAATAAAATCAATCAAAATAATAAGAATAATTAAATGACACAATGAAACGTTACGTTAAGACAAGTGAGCAAAATAACAAAAAGTGCAATAGACAAGTAAATGAGAGGTGCGGGAATATCGGCTTTAAGATATCACCTCTCTCAGTACACGTACGCCAAAGCTTACGTCTAGCAGGGAGAAGTGTTAACTGTGAGAAAGCACTGAATATTCTGAGGACTGATGTCGTGGCGGCCCCAGACATCAAGTAGTATTGTGGGCGAGTGCAGTTGCAGCCAGACCGGCGACCAATCAGCGAAGAGCCGGCAGCAAGACGGGTAGTTTGGCGGTTTGAGTCTGAGCAGGTGTCCCTGGCTGCAGACGTTTTGCGCTCTGGCAAACCTTGCTGGTGTTGTTGTCATTGTTGGACATTTCTTCCATAGTAGTTTTATATAGATGTAACGACGTATTTGTAGAGGGAAGAGCAGGCTCAATCTCTTGAAGGAGATTATTGTCACAATCTCAATTTCGCGGCCTGAGCCATATTTTGTAGCCAAATTCTGGCTCTCTGCACGTATTCGCAGTTTGATATTACGTCTTTTTATACCCAACATATGCAAAGTTCTGGACGAAGCAGTGAGTCACATTTTGCAAAAACTTCCCTGCAGTTTTCAAAATATCCCAAACATCCCAATTTCGTGGCCTGAGCCATATTTTGGACCCAAATTCTGGCTCTCTGCATGTATTCGCAGTTTGAAATTACGACCTTTTTATACCCAACATATGCGAAGTACTAAGAGCGGCGTTTGGTCACATTTGTCCTAAACCTTCGTGCAGTTTTCAAAATATCCCAAACATCCCAACATCGAGGCCTGAGCCATATTTTGGAGCCAAATTCTGGCTCTCTGCACGTATTCGCAGTTTGAAATTGCGACTTTTTTATACCAACATATGCAAAGTACTGAAAGCAGCGTTTGGTCACATTTGTCCCAAACCTCCCTGCAGTTTTCAAAATATCTCAAATATCCCAATTTCGAGGCCTGAGCCGTAATTGGGAGCAAAATCCTGGCTCTATGTACGTATTCGCAGTTTGATATTACGACTTTTTATACCCAACATATTCCAAGTACTGAAAGCGGCGTTTGGTCACATTTGTCCCAAACATCCTTCCAGTTTTCAAAATATCCCAAACTTCCCAATTTTTAGGCCTGGGCCATATTTTGGAGCCAAATTTTGGCTCTATGCACGTATTTGCAGTTTGATATTACGACTTTTTATACCCAACATATGTCAAATCCTAAAAGCGGCAGGGAGTCACATTTTGCACAAACTCCCCTGCAGTTTTCAAAATATCCCAAATATCCCAATTTCGAGGCCTGAGTCATATTTTGGAGCCAAATTCTGGCTCTCTGCACGTATTCGCAGTTTGATATTACGACTTTTTATACCCAACATATGCAAAGTACTGGACGCAGCAGTGAGTCACATTTTGCAAAAACTTCCCTGCAGTTTTCCAAATATCCCAAACATCCCAGTTTCGTGGCCTGAGCCATATTTTGGACCCAAATTCTGGCTCTCTGCACGTATTCGCAGTTTGAAATTACGCTTTTTTATACCCAACATATGCAAAGTACTGAAAGAAGCGTTTGGTCACATTTGTCCCAAACCTTCCTGCAGTTTTCAAAGTATCCCAAACATCCCAATATCGAGGACTGAGCCAAATTTTGGAGCCAAATTCTGGCTCTCTGCACGTATTCGCAGTTTGAAATTACGACTCTTTATACCCAACATATGCCAAGTACTGAAAGCGACGTTTGGTCATATTTGTCCCAAACGCCCCTGCAGTTTTCAAAATATCCCAAACATCCCAATTTCGAGGCCTGAGTCATATTTTGGATCCAAATTCTGGCTCTATGCACGTATTCGTTGTTTGAAGTTACGACTTTTTATACCCAACATATGCTAAGTTCTGAAAGCGGCAGTGAGTCACATTTTGCTCAAACTCCCCTGCATTTTTCGAAATATTCCAAATATCCCAATTTCGAGGCCTGAGCCTTATTTTGGAGCCAAATTCTGGCTCTATGCACGTATTTGCAGTTTGATATTACGACTTTTTATACCCAACATTAGTCAAGTCCTGAAAGCGGCAGCGAGTCACATTTTCCACAAACTCCCCTGCAGTTTTCGAAATATCCCAAATATCGCAATTTCGAGGCCTAGGCCATATATTGGAGCCAAATTCTGGCTCTCTGCACGTATTCGCAGTTTGATATTACTACTTTTTATACCCAACATAAACAAAGTACTGGACGCATCAGTGAGTCACATTTTGCAAAAACTTCCCTGCAGTTTTCAAAATATCCCAAACATCCCAATTTCGAGACCTGAGCCATATTTTGGACCCAAATTCTGGCTCTCTGCACGTATTCGCAGTTTGAAATTACAACATTTTTATACCAACATATGTCAAGTATTGAAAGCCGCGTTCGGTCATATTTGTCCCAAACTCCCCTGCAGTTTTCAAAATATTCCAAACTTCCCAATTTCGAGGCCTGAGTCATATTTTGAAACCAAATTCTGGCTCTCTGCACGTATTCGCAGTTTGAAATTGCGACTTTTATATACCAACATATGCCAAGCACTGAAAGCAGCGTTTGGTCACATTTGTCCCAAACCTCCCTGCAGTTTTCAAAATATCTCAAACATCCCAATTTCGAGGCCTGAGCCATAATTTGGAGCAGAATTCTTGCTGTATGCACGTATTCGCAGTTTGAGATTACGAATTTTTATACCCAACATATGCCAAGTCCTGAAAGCGGCAGTGAGTAACATTTTGCACAAACTCCCCTGCAGTTTTCAAAATATCCTAAATATCCAAATTTCGAGGCCTGAGCCATATTATGGAGCCAAATTCTGGCTCTCTGCACGTATTCGCAGTTTGAAATTGCGACTTTTTTATACCAACATATTCCAAGCACTGAAAGCAGCGTTTGGTCACATTTGTCCCAAACCTCCCTGTAGTTTTCAAAATATCTCAAACATCCCAATTTCGAGGCCTGAGCCTTAATTTGGAGCCAAATTATTGCTCTATGCACGTATTCGCAGTTTGATATTACGATTTTTTATACCCAACATATGCCAAGTCCTGAAATCGGCAGTGAGTCACATTTTGCACAAACTCCCTTACAGTTTTCGAAATATTCA
The DNA here is from genome assembly GCF_040958095.1 of Procambarus clarkii. Lineage (NCBI taxonomy): Eukaryota > Metazoa > Arthropoda > Malacostraca > Decapoda > Cambaridae > Procambarus > Procambarus clarkii. The sequence continues at coordinate 2,042,381 of NC_091226.1, forward strand.
AAATATCCCAATTTCGAGGCCTGTGGCATATTTTGGAGACAAATTCTGGATCTCTGCACGTATTCGGTGTTTGAAATTTCGACTTTTTTATACCCAACATATGCCAAGTACTGAAAGCGGCAGTGAGTCACATTTTGCCCAAACTCCCCTCCAGTTTTCAAAATAACGCAAATATCCCAATTTCGAGGCCTGAGCCATATTTTGGAGCCAAATTCTGGCTCTCTACATGTATTCGCAGTTTGATATTACAACTTTTTATACCCAACATATGCCAAGTACTGAAAGCGGTAGTGAGTCACATTTTGCACAAACTCCCCTGCAGTTTTCAAAATATCCGAAACATCCCAATTTCGAGGCCTGAGCAATATTTTGGAGCCAAATTCTGGCTCTCTGCACGTATTCGCAGTTTGAAATTGCGACTTTTTTATACCAACATATGCCAAGTACTGAAAGCAGCGTTTGGTCACATTTGTCCCAAACCTCCTTGCAGTTTTCAAAATATCTCAAACATCCCAATTTCGAGACCTGAGCCATAATTTGGAGCCAAATTCTTGCTCTATGCACGTATTAGCAGTTTGATATTTCGAATTTTTATACCCAACATATGCTAAGTCCTGAAAGCGGCAGTGAGTCACATTTTGCACAAACTCCCCTGCAGTTTTCGAAATATCCCAAATATCCCAATTTCGAGGCCTGAGGCATATTTTGGAGACAAATTCTGGATCTCTGCACGTATTCGGTGTTTGAAATTTCGACTTTTTTATACCCAACATATGCCGAGTACTGAAAGCGGCAGTGAGTCACATTTTGCCCAAACTCCCCTCCAGTTTTCAAAATAACGCAAATATGCCAATTTCGAGGCCTAAGCCATATTTTGGAGCCAAATTCTGGCTCTCTACATGTATTCGCAGTTTGATATTACAACTTTTTATACCCAACATATGCCAAGTACTGAAAGAGGTAGTGAGTCACATTTTGCACAAACTCCCCTGCAGTTTTCAAAATATCCGAAACATCCCAATTTCGAGGCCTGAGCAATATTTTGGAGCCAAATTCTGGCTCTCTGCACGTATTCGCAGTTTGAAATTGCGACTTTTTTATACCAACATATGCCAAGTACTGAAAGCAGCGTTTGGTCACATTTGTCCCAAACCTCCTTGCAGTTTTCGAAATATCTCAAACATCCCAATTTCGAGGCCTGAGCCATAATTTGGAGCCAAATTCTTGCTCTATGCACGTATTAGCAGTTTGATATTACGAATTTTTATACCCAACATATGCTAAGTCCTGAAAGCGGCAGTGAGTCACATTTTGCACAAACTCCCCTGCAGTTTTCGAAATATCCCAAATATCACAATTTCGAGGCCTGAGGCATATTTTGGAGACAAATTCTGGATCTCTGCACGTATTCCGAGTTTTAAATTTCGACTTTTTTATACCCAACATATGCCAAGTACTGAAAGCGGCAGTGAGTCAAATTTTGCCCAAACTCCCCTCCAGTTTTCAAAATAACGCAAATATCCCAATTTCGAGGCCTGAGTTATATTTTGGAGCCAAATTCTGGCTCTCTACATGTATTCGCAGTTTGATATTACAAGTTTTATACCCAACATATGCCAAGTACTGAAAGCGGTAGTGAGTCACATTTTGCACAAACTCCCCTGCACTTTTCAAAATATCCGAAACATCCCAATTTCGAGGCCTGAACAATATTTTGGAGCCAAATTCTGGCTCTCTGCACGTATTCGCAGTTTTAAATTACAACTTTTTATACCCAACATATGCCAAGTCCTGAAAGTGGCAATTAGTCACATTTTGCACAAACTCCCCTGCTGTTTTCAAAATATCCCAAACATCCCAATTTCGAGGCCTGAGCCATATTTTGGAGCAAAATTCAGGTTCTCTGTATGTATTCGCAGTTTGAAATTACGACTTTTTATACCCAACATATGCCAAGTACTGAAAGCGGCGTTTGGTCACTTTTGTCCTAAACCTCCCTTCAGTTTTCAAAATATCCCAAACATCCCAATTTCGAAGCCTGAGCCATATTTTGGAGCCAAATTCTGGCTCTCTGCACGTATTCGCAGTTTGAAATTGCGACTTTTTTATACCAACATATGCCAAGCACTAAAAGCAGCGTTTGGTCACATTTGTCCCAAACCTCCCTGCAGTTTTCAAAATGTCTCAAACATCCCAATTTCGAGGCCTGAGCCATAATTTGGAGCCAAATTCTTGCTCTATGCACGTATTCGCAGTTTGATATTACGAATTTTTATACCCAACATATGCCAAGTCCTGAAATCGGCAGTGAGTCACATTTTGAACAAACTCCCTTGCAGTTTTCGAAATATCCCAAATATCCCAATTTCGAGGCCTGAGGCGTATTTTGGAGACAAATTCTGGATCTCTGCACGTATTCGGTGTTTGAAATTTCGACTTTTTTATACCCAACATATGCCGAGTACTGAAAGCGGCAGTGAGTCACATTTTGCCCAAACTCCCCTCCAGTTTTCAAAATAACGCCAATATCCCAATTTCGAGGCCTGAGCCATATTTTGGAGCCAAATTCTGGCTCTCTACATGTATTCGCAGTTTGATATTACAACTTTTTATACCCAACATATGCCAAGTACTGAAAGCGGTAGTGAGTCACATTTTGCACAAACTCCCCTGCAGTTTTCAAAATATCCTAAATATCCAAATTTCGAGGCCTGAGCCATATTATGGAGCCAAATTCTGGCTCTCTGCACGTATTCGCAGTTTGAAATTGCGACTTTTTTATACCAACATATGCCAAGCACTGAAAGCAGCGTTTGGTCACATTTGTCCCAAACCTCCCTGTAGTTTTCAAAATATCTCAAACATCCCAATTTCGAGGCCTGAGCCTTAATTTGGAGCCAAATTATTGCTCTATGCACGTATTCGCAGTTTGATATTACGAATTTTTATACCCAACATATGCCAAGTCCTGAAATCGGCAGTGAGTCACATTTTGCACAATCTCCCTTACAGTTTTCGAAATATTCCAAATATCCCAATTTCGAGGCCTGTGGCATATTTTGGAGACAAATTCTGGATCTCTGCACGTATTCGGTGTTTGAAATTTCGACTTTTTTATACCCAACATATGCCAAGTACTGAAAGCGGCAGTGAGTCACATTTTGCCCAAACTCCCCTCCAGTTTTCAAAATAACGCAAATATCCCAATTTCGAGGCCTGAGCCATATTTTGGAGCCAAATTCTGGCTCTCTACATGTATTCGCAGTTTGATATTACAACTTTTTATACCCAACATATGCCAAGTACTGAAAGCGGTAGTGAGTCACATTTTGCACAAACTCCCCTGCAGTTTTCAAAATATCCGAAACATCCCAATTTCGAGGCCTGAGCAATATTTTGGAGCCAAATTCTGGCTCTCTGCACGTATTAGCAGTTTGAAATTGCGACTTTTTTATACCAACATATGCCAAGTACTGAAAGCAGCGTTTGGTCACATTTGTCCCAAACCTCCTTGCAGTTTTCAAAATATCTCAAACATCCCAATTTCGAGACCTGAGCCATAATTTGGAGCCAAATTCTTGCTCTATGCACGTATTAGCAGTTTGATATTACGAATTTTTATACCCAACATATGCTAAGTCCTGAAAGCAGCAGTGAGTCACATTTTGCACAAACTCCCCTGCAGTTTTCGAAATATCCCAAATATCCCAATTTCGAGGCCTGAGGCATATTTTGGAGACAAATTCTGGATCTCTGCACGTATTCGGTGTTTGAAATTTCGACTTTTTTATACCCAACATATGCCGAGTACTGAAAGAGGCAGTGAGTCACATTTTGCCCAAACTCCCCTCCAGTTTTCAAAATAACGCAAATATGCCAATTTCGAGGCCTAAGCCATATTTTGGAGCCAAATTCTGGCTCTCTACATGTATTCGCAGTTTGATATTACAACTTTTTATACCCAACATATGCCAAGTACTGAAAGCGGTAGTGAGTCACATTTTGCACAAACTCCCCTGCAGTTTTCAAAATATCCGAAACATCCCAATTTCGAGGCCTGAGCAATATTTTGGAGCCAAATTCTGGCTCTCTGCACGTATTCGCAGTTTGAAATTGCGACTTTTTTATACCAACATATGCCAAGTACTGAAAGCAGCGTTTGGTCACATTTGTCCCAAACCTCCTTGCAGTTTTCGAAATATCTCAAACATCCCAATTTCGAGGCCTGAGCCATAATTTGGAGCCAAATTCTTGCTCTATGCACGTATTAGCAGTTTGATATTACGAATTTTTATACCCAACATATGCTAAGTCCTGAAAGCGGCAGTGAGTCACATTTTGCACAAACTCCCCTGCAGTTTTCGAAATATCCCAAATATCACAATTTCGAGGCCTGAGGCATATTTTGGAGACAAATTCTGGATCTCTGCACGTATTCGGAGTTTTAAATTTCGACTTTTTTATACCCAACATATGCCAAGTACTGAAAGCGGCAGTGAGTCAAATTTTGCCCAAACTCCCCTCCAGTTTTCAAAATAACGCAAATATCCCAATTTCGAGGCCTGAGTTATATTTTGGAGCCAAATTCTGGCTCTCTACATGTATTCGCAGTTTGATATTACAAGTTTTATACCCAACATATGCCAAGTACTGAAAGCGGTAGTGAGTCACATTTTGCACAAACTCCCCTGCACTTTTCAAAATATCCGAAACATCCCAATTTCGAGGCCTGAACAATATTTTGGAGCCAAATTCTGGCTCTCTGCACGTATTCGCAGTTTTAAATTACAACTTTTTATACCCAACATATGCCAAGTCCTGAAAGTGGCAATTAGTCACATTTTGCACAAACTCCCCTGCTGTTTTCAAAATATCCCAAACATCCCAATTTCGAGGCCTGAGCCATATTTTGGAGCAAAATTCAGGTTCTCTTTATGTATTCGCAGTTTGAAATTACGACTTTTTATACCCAACATATGCCAAGTACTGAAAGCGGCGTTTGGTCACTTTTGTCCTAAACCTCCCTTCAGTTTTCAAAATATCCCAAACATCCCAATTTCGAAGCCTGAGCCATATTTTGGAGCCAAATTCTGGCTCTCTGCACGTATTCGCAGTTTGAAATTGCGACTTTTTTATACCAACATATGCCAAGCACTAAAAGCAGCGTTTGGTCACATTTGTCCCAAACCTCCCTGCAGTTTTCAAAATGTCTCAAACATCCCAATTTCGAGGCCTGAGCCATAATTTGGAGCCAAATTCTTGCTCTATGCACGTATTCGCAGTTTGATATTACGAATTTTTATACCCAACATATGCCAAGTCCTGAAATCGGCAGTGAGTCACATTTTGAACAAACTCCCTTGCAGTTTTCGAAATATCCCAAATATCCCAATTTCGAGGCCTGAGGCGTATTTTGGAGACAAATTCTGGATCTCTGCACGTATTCGGTGTTTGAAATTTCGACTTTTTTATACCCAACATATGCCGAGTACTGAAAGCGGCAGTGAGTTACATTTTGCCCAAACTCCCCTCCAGTTTTCAAAATAACGCCAATATCCCAATTTCGAGGCCTGAGCCATATTTTGGAGCCAAATTCTGGCTCTCTACATGTATTCGCAGTTTGATATTACAACTTTTTATACCCAACATATGCCAAGTACTGAAAGCAGTAGTGAGTCACATTTTGCACAAACTCCCCTGCAGTTTTCAAAATATCCAAAACATCCCAATTTCGAGGCCTGAGCAATATTTTGGAGCCAAATTCTGGCTCTCTGCACGTATTCGCAGTTTGAAATTGCGACTTTTTTATACCAACATATGCCAAGTACTGAAAGCAGCGTTTGGTCACATTTGTCCCAAACCTCCTTGCAGTTTTCAAAATATCTCAAACATCCCAATTTCGAGGCCTGAGCCATAATTTGGAGCCAAATTCTTGCTCTATGCACGTATTAGCAGTTTGATATTCCGAATTTTTATACCCAACATATGCTGAGTCCTGAAATCGGCAGTGAGTCACATTTTGCACAAACTCCCCTGCAGTTTTCGAAATATCCCAAATATCCCAATTTCAAGGCCTGAGGCATATTTTAAAGACAAATTCTGGATCTCTGCACGTATTCGGAGTTTGAAATTTCGACTTTTTTATACTTAACATATGCCAAGTCCTGAATGTGGCAATTAGTCACATTTTGCACAAACTCCCCTGCAGTTTTCAAAATATCCCAAACATCCCAATTTCGAGGCCTGAGTCATATTTTGGATCCAAATTCTGGCTCTATGCACGTATTCGTTGTTTGAAGTTACGACTTTTTATACCCAACATATGCTAAGTTCTGAAAGCGGCAGTGAGTCACATTTTGCTCAAACTCCCCTGCATTTTTCGAAATATTCCAAATATCCCAATTTCGAGGCCTGAGCCATATTTTGGAGCCAAATTCTGGCTCTATGCACGTATTTGCAGTTTGATATTACGACTTTTTATACCCAACATTAGTCAAGTCCTGAAAGCGGCAGCGAGTCACATTTTCCACAAACTCCCCTGCAGTTTTCGAAATATCCCAAATATCGCAATTTCGAGGCCTAGGCCATATATTGGAGCCAAATTCTGGCTCTCTGGACGTTTTCGCAGTTTGATATTACTACTTTTTATACCCAACATAAACAAAGTACTGGACGCAGCAGTGAGTCACATTTTGCAAAAACTTCCCTGCAGTTTTCAAAATATCCCAAACATCCCAATTTCGAGACCTGAGCCAAATTTTGGTCCCAAATTCTGGCTCTCTGCACGTATTCGCAGTTTGAAATTACAACATTTTTATACCAACATATGTCAAGTATTGAAAGCCGCGTTCGGTCATATTTGTCCCAAACTCCCCTGCAGTTTTCAAAATATTCCAAACTTCCCAATTTCGAGGCCTGAGTCATATTTTGGAGCCAAATTCTGGCTCTCTGCACGTATTCGCAGTTTGAAATTGCGACTTTTATATACCAACATATGCCAAGCACTGAAAGCAGCGTTTGGTCACATTTGTCCCAAACCTCCCTGCAGTTTTCAAAATATCTCAAACATCCCAATTTCGAGGCCTGAGCCATAATTTGGAGCAGAATTCTTGCTCTATGCACGTATTCGCAGTTTGAAATTACGAATTTTTATACCCAACATATGCCAAGTCCTGAAAGCGGCAGTGAGTCACATTTTGCACAAACTCCCCTGCAGTTTTCAAAATATCCTAAATATCCAAATTTCGAGGCCTGAGCCATATTATGGAGCCAAATTCTGGCTCTCTGCACGTATTCGCAGTTTGAAATTGCGACTTTTTTATACCAACATATGCCAAGCACTGAAAGCAGCGTTTGGTCACATTTGTCCCAAACCTCCCTGTAGTTTTCAAAATATCTCAAACATCCCAATTTCGAGGCCTGAGCCTTAATTTGGAGCCAAATTATTGCTCTATGCACGTATTCGCAGTTTGATATTACGAATTTTTATACCCAACATATGCCAAGTCCTGAAATCGGCAGTGAGTCACATTTTGCACAAACTCCCTTACAGTTTTCGAAATATTCCAAATATCCCAATTTCGAGGCCTGTGCCATATTTTGGAGACAAATTCTGGATCTCTGCACGTATTCGGTGTTTGAAATTTCGACTTTTTTATACCCAACATATGCCAAGTACTGAAAGCGGCAGTGAGTCACATTTTGCCCAAACTCCCCTCCAGTTTTCAAAATAACGCAAATATCCCAATTTCGAGGCCTGAGCCATATTTTGGAGCCAAATTCTGGCTCTCTACATGTATTCGCAGTTTGATATTACAACTTTTTATACCCAACATATGCTGAGTCCTGAAATCGGCAGTGAGTCACATTTTGCACAAACTCCCCTGCAGTTTTCGAAATATCCCAAATATCCCAATTTCAAGGCCTGAGGCATATTTTAAAGACAAATTCTGGATCTCTGCACGTATTCGGAGTTTGAAATTTCGACTTTTTTATACTTAACATATGCCAAGTCCTGAATGTGACAATTAGTCACATTTTGCACAAACTCCCCTGCAGTTTTCAAAATATCCCAAACATCCCAATTTCGAGGCCTGAGTCATATTTTGGATCCAAATTCTGGCTCTATGCACGTATTCGTTGTTTGAAGTTACGACTTTTTATACCCAACATATGCTAAGTTCTGAAAGCGGCAGTGAGTCACATTTTGCTCAAACTCCCCTGCATTTTTCGAAATATTCCAAATATCCCAATTTCGAGGCCTGAGCCATATTTTGGAGCCAAATTCTGGCTCTATGCACGTATTTGCAGTTTGATATTACGACTTTTTATACCCAACATTAGTCAAGTCCTGAAAGCGGCAGCGAGTCACATTTTCCACAAACTCCCCTGCAGTTTTCGAAATATCCCAAATATCGCAATTTCGAGGCCTAGGCCATATATTGGAGCCAAATTCTGGCTCTCTGGACGTTTTCGCAGTTTGATATTACTACTTTTTATACCCAACATAAACAAAGTACTGGACGCAGCAGTGAGTCACATTTTGCAAAAACTTCCCTGCAGTTTTCAAAATATCCCAAACATCCCAATTTCGAGACCTGAGCCAAATTTTGGTCCCAAATTCTGGCTCTCTGCACGTATTCGCAGTTTGAAATTACAACATTTTTATACCAACATATGTCAAGTATTGAAAGCCGCGTTCGGTCATATTTGTCCCAAACTTCCCTGCAGTTTTCAAAATATTCCAAACTTCCCAATTTCGAGGCCTGAGTCATATTTTGGAGCCAAATTCTGGCTCTCTGCACGTATTCGCAGTTTGAAATTGCGACTTTTATATACCAACATATGCCAAGCACTGAAAGCAGCGTTTGGTCACATTTGTCCCAAACCTCCCTGCAGTTTTCAAAATATCTCAAACATCCCAATTTCGAGGCCTGAGCCATAATTTGGAGCAGAATTCTTGCTCTATGCACGTATTCGCAGTTTGAAATTACGAATTTTTATACCCAACATATGCCAAGTCCTGAAAGCGGCAGTGAGTCACATTTTGCACAAACTCCCCTGCAGTTTTCAAAATATCCTAAATATCCAAATTTCGAGGCCTGAGCCATATTATGGAGCCAAATTCTGGCTCTCTGCACGTAATCGCAGTTTGAAATTGCGACTTTTTTATACCAACATATGCCAAGCACTGAAAGCAGCGTTTGGTCACATTTGTCCCAAACCTCCCTGTAGTTTTCAAAATATCTCAAACATCCCAATTTCGAGGCCTGAGCCTTAATTTGGAGCCAAATTATTGCTCTATGCACGTATTCGCAGTTTGATATTACGAATTTTTATACCCAACATATGCCAAGTCCTGAAATCGGCAGTGAGTCACATTTTGCACAAACTCCCTTACAGTTTTCGAAATATTCCAAATATCCCAATTTCGAGGCCTGTGCCATATTTTGGAGACAAATTCTGGATCTCTGCACGTATTCGGTGTTTGAAATTTCGACTTTTTTATACCCAACATATGCCAAGTACTGAAAGCGGCAGTGAGTCACATTTTGCCCAAACTCCCCTCCAGTTTTCAAAATAACGCAAATATCCCAATTTCGAGGCCTGAGCCATATTTTGGAGCCAAATTCTGGCTCTCTACATGTATTCGCAGTTTGATATTACAACTTTTTATACCCAACATATGCCAAGTACTGAAAGCGGTAGTGAGTCACATTTTGCACAAACTCCCCTTCAGTTTTCAAAATATCCGAAACATCCCAATTTCGAGGCCTGAGCAATATTTTGGAGCCAAATTCTGGCTCTCTGCACGTATTCGCAGTTTGAAATTGCGACTTTTTTATACCAACATATGCCAAGTACTGAAAGCAGCGTTTGGTCACATTTGTCCCAAACCTCCTTGCAGTTTTCAAAATATCTCAAACATCCCAATTTCGAGACCTGAGCCATAATTTGGAGCCAAATTCTTGCTCTATGCACGTATTAGCAGTTTGATATTACGAATTTTTATACCCAACATATGCTAAGTCCTGAAAGCGGCAGTGAGTCACATTTTGCACAAACTCCCCTGCAGTTTTCGAAATATCCCAAATATCCCAATTTCGAGGCCTGAGGCATATTTTGGAGACAAATTCTGGATCTCTGCACGTATTCGGTGTTTGAAATTTCGAATTTTTATACCCAACATATGCCGAGTACTGAAAGCGGCAGTGAGTCACATTTTGCCCAAACTCCCCTCCAGTTTTCAAAATAACGCAAATATGCCAATTTCGAGGCCTAAGCCATATTTTGGAGCCAAATTCTGGCTCTCTACATGTATTCGCAGTTTGATATTACAACTTTTTATACCCAACATATGCCAAGTACTGAAAGCGGTAGTGAGTCACATTTTGCACAAACTCCCCTGCAGTTTTCAAAATATCCGAAACATCCCAATTTCGAGGCCTGAGCAATATTTTGGAGCCAAATTCTGGCTCTCTGCACGTATTCGCAGTTTGAAATTGCGACTTTTTTATACCAACATATGCCAAGTACTGAAAGCAGCGTTTGGTCACATTTGTCCCAAACCTCCTTGCAGTTTTCGAAATATCTCAAACATCCCAATTTCGAGGCCTGAGCCATAATTTGGAGCCAAATTCTTGCTCTATGCACGTATTAGCAGTTTGATATTACGAATTTTTATACCCAACATATGCTAAGTCCTGAAAGCGGCAGTGAGTCACATTTTGCACAAACTCCCCTGCAGTTTTCGAAATATCCCAAATATCACAATTTCGAGGCCTGAGGCATATTTTGGAGACAAATTCTGGATCTCTGCACGTATTCGGAGTTTTAAATTTCGACTTTTTTATACCCAACATATGCCAAGTACTGAAAGCGGCAGTGAGTCAAATTTTGCCCAAACTCCCCTCCAGTTTTCAAAATAACGCAAATATCCCAATTTCGAGGCCTGAGTTATATTTTGGAGCCAAATTCTGGCTCTCTACATGTATTCGCAGTTTGATATTACAAGTTTTATACCCAACATATGCCAAGTACTGAAAGCGGTAGTGAGTCACATTTTGCACAAACTCCCCTGCACTTTTCAAAATATCCGAAACATCCCAATTTCGAGGCCTGAACAATATTTTGGAGCCAAATTCTGGCTCTCTGCACGTATTCGCAGTTTTAAATTACAACTTTTTATACCCAACATATGCCAAGTCCTGAAAGTGGCAATTAGTCACATTTTGCACAAACTCCCCTGCTGTTTTCAAAATATCCCAAACATCCCAATTTCGAGGCCTGAGCCATATTTTGGAGCAAAATTCAGGTTCTCTTTATGTATTCGCAGTTTGAAATTACGACTTTTTATACCCAACATATGCCAAGTACTGAAAGCGGCGTTTGGTCACTTTTGTCCTAAACCTCCCTTCAGTTTTCAAAATATCCCAAACATCCCAATTTCGAAGCCTGAGCCATATTTTGGAGCCAAATTCTGGCTCTCTGCACGTATTCGCAGTTTGAAATTGCGACTTTTTTATACCAACATATGCCAAGCACTAAAAGCAGCGTTTGGTCACATTTGTCCCAAACCTCCCTGCAGTTTTCAAAATGTCTCAAACATCCCAATTTCGAGGCCTGAGCCATAATTTGGAGCCAAATTCTTGCTCTATGCACGTATTCGCAGTTTGATATTACGAATTTTTATACCCAACATATGCCAAGTCCTGAAATCGGCAGTGAGTCACATTTTGAACAAACTCCCTTGCAGTTTTCGAAATATCCCAAATATCCCAATTTCGAGGCCTGAGGCGTATTTTGGAGACAAATTCTGGATCTCTGCACGTATTCGGTGTTTGAAATTTCGACTTTTTTATACCCAACATATGCCGAGTACTGAAAGCGGCAGTGAGTTACATTTTGCCCAAACTCCCCTCCAGTTTTCAAAATAACGCCAATATCCCAATTTCGAGGCCTGAGCCATATTTTGGAGCCAAATTCTGGCTCTCTACATGTATTCGCAGTTTGATATTACAACTTTTTATACCCAACATATGCCAAGTACTGAAAGCAGTAGTGAGTCACATTTTGCACAAACTCCCCTGCAGTTTTCAAAATATCCAAAACATCCCAATTTCGAGGCCTGAGCAATATTTTGGAGCCAAATTCTGGCTCTCTGCACGTATTCGCAGTTTGAAATTGCGACTTTTTTATACCAACATATGCCAAGTACTGAAAGCAGCGTTTGGTCACATTTGTCCCAAACCTCCTTGCAGTTTTCAAAATATCTCAAACATCCCAATTTCGAGGCCTGAGCCATAATTTGGAGCCAAATTCTTGCTCTATGCACGTATTAGCAGTTTGATATTCCGAATTTTTATACCCAACATATGCTGAGTCCTGAAATCGGCAGTGAGTCACATTTTGCACAAACTCCCCTGCAGTTTTCGAAATATCCCAAATATCCCAATTTCAAGGCCTGAGGCATATTTTAAAGACAAATTCTGGATCTCTGCACGTATTCGGAGTTTGAAATTTCGACTTTTTTATACTTAACATATGCCAAGTCCTGAATGTGGCAATTAGTCACATTTTGCACAAACTCCCCTGCAGTTTTCAAAATATCCCAAACATCCCAATTTCGAGGCCTGAGTCATATTTTGGATCCAAATTCTGGCTCTATGCACGTATTCGTTGTTTGAAGTTACGACTTTTTATACCCAACATATGCTAAGTTCTGAAAGCGGCAGTGAGTCACATTTTGCTCAAACTCCCCTGCATTTTTCGAAATATTCCAAATATCCCAATTTCAAGGCCTGAGCCATATTTTGGAGCCAAATTCTGGCTCTATGCACGTATTTGCAGTTTGATATTACGACTTTTTATACCCAACATTAGTCAAGTCCTGAAAGCGGCAGCGAGTCACATTTTCCACAAACTCCCCTGCAGTTTTCGAAATATCCCAAATATCGCAATTTCGAGGCCTAGGCCATATATTGGAGCCAAATTCTGGCTCTCTGGACGTTTTCGCAGTTTGATATTACTACTTTTTATACCCAACATAAACAAAGTACTGGACGCAGCAGTGAGTCACATTTTGCAAAAACTTCCCTGCAGTTTTCAAAATATCCCAAACATCCCAATTTCGAGACCTGAGCCAAATTTTGGTCCCAAATTCTGGCTCTCTGCACGTATTCGCAGTTTGAAATTACAACATTTTTATACCAACATATGTCAAGTATTGAAAGCCGCGTTCGGTCATATTTGTCCCAAACTCCCCTGCAGTTTTCAAAATATTCCAAACTTCCCAATTTCGAGGCCTGAGTCATATTTTGGAGCCAAATTCTGGCTCTCTGCACGTATTCGCAGTTTGAAATTGCGACTTTTATATACCAACATATGCCAAGCACTGAAAGCAGCGTTTGGTCACATTTGTCCCAAACCTCCCTGCAGTTTTCAAAATATCTCAAACATCCCAATTTCGAGGCCTGAGCCATAATTTGGAGCAGAATTCTTGCTCTATGCACGTATTCGCAGTTTGAAATTACGAATTTTTATACCCAACATATGCCAAGTCCTGAAAGCGGCAGTGAGTCACATTTTGCACAAACTCCCCTGCAGTTTTCAAAATATCCTAAATATCCAAATTTCGAGGCCTGAGCCATATTATGGAGCCAAATTCTGGCTCTCTGCACGTATTCGCAGTTTGAAATTGCGACTTTTTTATACCAACATATGCCAAGCACTGAAAGCAGCGTTTGGTCACATTTGTCCCAAACCTCCCTGTAGTTTTCAAAATATCTCAAACATCCCAATTTCGAGGCCTGAGCCTTAATTTGGAGCCAAATTATTGCTCTATGCACGTATTCGCAGTTTGATATTACGAATTTTTATACCCAACATATGCCAAGTCCTGAAATCGGCAGTGAGTCACATTTTGCACAAACTCCCTTACAGTTTTCGAAATATTCCAAATATCCCAATTTCGAGGCCTGTGCCATATTTTGGAGACAAATTCTGGATCTCTGCACGTATTCGGTGTTTGAAATTTCGACTTTTTTATACCCAACATATGCCAAGTACTGAAAGCGGCAGTGAGTCACATTTTGCCCAAACTCCCCTCCAGTTTTCAAAATAACGCAAATATCCCAATTTCGAGGCCTGAGCCATATTTTGGAGCCAAATTCTGGCTCTCTACATGTATTCGCAGTTTGATATTACAACTTTTTATACCCAACATATGCTGAGTCCTGAAATCGGCAGTGAGTCACATTTTGCACAATCTCCCCTGCAGTTTTCGAAATATCCCAAATATCCCAATTTCAAGGCCTGAGGCATATTTTGGAGACAAATTCTGGATCTCTGCACGTATTCGGAGTTTGAAATTTCGACTTTTTTATACTTAACATATGCCAAGTCCTGAATGTGGCAATTAGTCACATTTTGCACAAACTCCCCTGCAGTTTTCAAAATATCCCAAACATCCCAATTTCGAGGCCTGAGTCATATTTTGGATCCAAATTCTGGCTCTATGCACGTATTCGTTGTTTGAAGTTACGACTTTTTATACCCAACATATGCTAAGTTCTGAAAGCGGCAGTGAGTCACATTTTGCTCAAACTCCCCTGCATTTTTCGAAATATTCCAAATATCCCAATTTCGAGGCCTGAGCCATATTTTGGAGCCAAATTCTGGCTCTATGCACGTATTTGCAGTTTGATATTACGACTTTTTATACCCAACATTAGTCAAGTCCTGAAAGCGGCAGCGAGTCACATTTTCCACAAACTCCCCTGCAGTTTTCGAAATATCCCAAATATCGCAATTTCGAGGCCTAGGCCATATATTGGAGCCAAATTCTGGCTCTCTGGACGTTTTCGCAGTTTGATATTACTACTTTTTATACCCAACATAAACAAAGTACTGGACGCAGCAGTGAGTCACATTTTGCAAAAACTTCCCTGCAGTTTTCAAAATATCCCAAACATCCCAATTTCGAGACCTGAGCCAAATTTTGGTCCCAAATTCTGGCTCTCTGCACGTATTCGCAGTTTGAAATTACAACATTTTTATACCAACATATGTCAAGTATTGAAAGCCGCGTTCGGTCATATTTGTCCCAAACTTCCCTGCAGTTTTCAAAATATTCCAAACTTCCCAATTTCGAGGCCTGAGTCATATTTTGGAGCCAAATTCTGGCTCTCTGCACGTATTCGCAGTTTGAAATTGCGACTTTTATATACCAACATATGCCAAGCACTGAAAGCAGCGTTTGGTCACATTTGTCCCAAACCTCCCTGCAGTTTTCAAAATATCTCAAACATCCCAATTTCGAGGCCTGAGCCATAATTTGGAGCAGAATTCTTGCTCTATGCACGTATTCGCAGTTTGAAATTACGAATTTTTATACCCAACATATGCCAAGTCCTGAAAGCGGCAGTGAGTCACATTTTGCACAAACTCCCCTGCAGTTTTCAAAATATCCTAAATATCCAAATTTCGAGGCCTGAGCCATATTATGGAGCCAAATTCTGGCTCTCTGCACGTAATCGCAGTTTGAAATTGCGACTTTTTTATACCAACATATGCCAAGCACTGAAAGCAGCGTTTGGTCACATTTGTCCCAAACCTCCCTGTAGTTTTCAAAATATCTCAAACATCCCAATTTCGAGGCCTGAGCCTTAATTTGGAGCCAAATTATTGCTCTATGCACGTATTCGCAGTTTGATATTACGAATTTTTATACCCAACATATGCCAAGTCCTGAAATCGGCAGTGAGTCACATTTTGCACAAACTCCCTTACAGTTTTCGAAATATTCCAAATATCCCAATTTCGAGGCCTGTGCCATATTTTGGAGACAAATTCTGGATCTCTGCACGTATTCGGTGTTTGAAATTTCGACTTTTTTATACCCAACATATGCCAAGTACTGAAAGCGGCAGTGAGTCACATTTTGCCCAAACTCCCCTCCAGTTTTCAAAATAACGCAAATATCCCAATTTCGAGGCCTGAGCCATATTTTGGAGCCAAATTCTGGCTCTCTACATGTATTCGCAGTTTGATATTACAACTTTTTATACCCAACATATGCCAAGTACTGAAAGCGGTAGTGAGTCACATTTTGCACAAACTCCCCTTCAGTTTTCAAAATATCCGAAACATCCCAATTTCGAGGCCTGAGCAATATTTTGGAGCCAAATTCTGGCTCTCTGCACGTATTCGCAGTTTGAAATTGCGACTTTTTTATACCAACATATGCCAAGTACTGAAAGCAGCGTTTGGTCACATTTGTCCCAAACCTCCTTGCAGTTTTCAAAATATCTCAAACATCCCAATTTCGAGACCTGAGCCATAATTTGGAGCCAAATTCTTGCTCTATGCACGTATTAGCAGTTTGATATTACGAATTTTTATACCCAACATATGCTAAGTCCTGAAAGCGGCAGTGAGTCACATTTTGCACAAACTCCCCTGCAGTTTTCGAAATATCCCAAATATCCCAATTTCGAGGCCTGAGGCATATTTTGGAGACAAATTCTGGATCTCTGCACGTATTCGGTGTTTGAAATTTCGAATTTTTATACCCAACATATGCCGAGTACTGAAAGCGGCAGTGAGTCACATTTTGCCCAAACTCCCCTCCAGTTTTCAAAATAACGCAAATATGCCAATTTCGAGGCCTAAGCCATATTTTGGAGCCAAATTCTGGCTCTCTACATGTATTCGCAGTTTGATATTACAACTTTTTATACCCAACATATGCCAAGTACTGAAAGCGGTAGTGAGTCACATTTTGCACAAACTCCCCTGCAGTTTTCAAAATATCCGAAACATCCCAATTTCGAGGCCTGAGCAATATTTTGGAGCCAAATTCTGGCTCTCTGCACGTATTCGCAGTTTGAAATTGCGACTTTTTTATACCAACATATGCCAAGTACTGAAAGCAGCGTTTGGTCACATTTGTCCCAAACCTCCTTGCAGTTTTCGAAATATCTCAAACATCCCAATTTCGAGGCCTGAGCCATAATTTGGAGCCAAATTCTTGCTCTATGCACGTATTAGCAGTTTGATATTACGAATTTTTATACCCAACATATGCTAAGTCCTGAAAGCGGCAGTGAGTCACATTTTGCACAAACTCCCCTGCAGTTTTCGAAATATCCCAAATATCACAATTTCGAGGCCTGAGGCATATTTTGGAGACAAATTCTGGATCTCTGCACGTATTCGGAGTTTTAAATTTCGACTTTTTTATACCCAACATATGCCAAGTACTGAAAGCGGCAGTGAGTCAAATTTTGCCCAAACTCTCCTCCAGTTTTCAAAATAACGCAAATATCCCAATTTCGAGGCCTGAGTTATATTTTGGAGCCAAATTCTGGCTCTCTACATGTATTCGCAGTTTGATATTACAAGTTTTATACCCAACATATACCAAGTACTGAAAGCGGTAGTGAGTCACATTTTGCACAAACTCCCCTGCACTTTTCAAAATATCCGAAACATCCCAATTTCGAGGCCTGAACAATATTTTGGAGCCAAATTCTGGCTCTCTGCACGTATTCGCAGTTTTAAATTACAACTTTTTATACCCAACATATGCCAAGTCCTGAAAGTGGCAATTAGTCACATTTTGCACAAACTCCCCTGCTGTTTTCAAAATATCCCAAACATCCCAATTTCGAGGCCTGAGCCATATTTTGGAGCAAAATTCAGGTTCTCTGTATGTATTCGCAGTTTGAAATTACGACTTTTTATACCCAACATATGCCAAGTACTGAAAGCGGCGTTTGGTCACTTTTGTCCTAAACCTCCCTTCAGTTTTCAAAATATCCCAAACATCCCAATTTCGAAGCCTGAGCCATATTTTGGAGCCAAATTCTGGCTCTCTGCACGTATTCGCAGTTTGAAATTGCGACTTTTTTATACCAACATATGCCAAGCACTAAAAGCAGTGTTTGGTCACATTTGTCCCAAACCTCCCTGCAGTTTTCAAAATGTCTCAAACATCCCAATTTCGAGGCCTGAGCCATAATTTGGAGCCAAATTCTTGCTCTATGCACGTATTCGCAGTTTGATATTACGAATTTTTATACCCAACATATGCCAAGTCCTGAAATCGGCAGTGAGTCACATTTTGAACAAACTCCCTTGCAGTTTTCGAAATATCCCAAATATCCCAATTTCGAGGCCTGAGGCATATTTTGGAGACAAATTCTGGATCTCTGCACGTATTCGGTGTTTGAAATTTCGACTTTTTTATACCCAACATATGCCGAGTACTGAAAGCGGCAGTGAGTCACATTTTGCCCAAACTCCCCTCCAGTTTTCAAAATAACGCAAATATCCCAATTTCGAGGCCTGAGCCATATTTTTGAGCCAAATTCTGGCTCTCTACATGTATTCGCAGTTTGATATTACAACTTTTTATACCCAACATATGCCAAGTACTGAAAGCGGTAGTGAGTCACATTTTGCACAAACTCCCCTGCAGTTTTCAAAATATCCAAAACATCCCAATTTCGAGGCCTGAGCAATATTTTGGAGCCAAATTCTGGCTCTCTGCACGTATTCGCAGTTTGAAATTGCGACTTTTTTATACCAACATATGCCAAGTACTGAAAGCAGCGTTTGGTCACATTTGTCCCAAACCTCCTTGTAGTTTTCAAAATATCTCAAACATCCCAATTTCGAGGCCTGAGCCATAATTTGGAGCCAAATTCTTGCTCTATGCACGTATTAGCAGTTTGATATTCCGAATTTTTATACCCAACATATGCTGAGTCCTGAAATCGGCAGTGAGTCACATTTTGCACAAACTCCCCTGCAGTTTTCGAAATACCCCAAATATCCCAATTTCAAGGCCTGAGGCATATTTTGGAGACAAATTCTGGATCTCTGCACGTATTCGGAGTTTGAAATTTCGACTTTTTTATACTTAACATATGCCAAGTCCTGAATGTGGCAATTAGTCACATTTTGCACAAACTCCCCTGCAGTTTTCAAAATATCCCAAACATCCCAATTTCGAGGCCTGAGCCATATTTTGGAGCCAAATTCAGGTTCTCTGTATGTATTCGCAGTTTTAAATTACGACTTTTTATACCCAACATATGCCAAGTACTGAAAGTGGCGTTTGGTCACTTTTGTAATAAACCTCCCTTCAGTTTTCAAAATATCCCAAACATCCCAATTTCGAGGCCTGAGCCATATTTTGGAGCCAAATTCTGGCTCTATGCACGTATTCGCTGTTTGATATTACGACTTTTTATACCCAACATATGGCAAGTCCTGAAAGCGGCAGTGAGTCACATTTTGCACAAACTCCCCTGCAGTTTTCAAAATATCCCAAACATCCCAATTTCGAGGCCTGAGTCATATTTTGGAGCCAAATTCAGGTTCTCTGTATGTATTCGCAGTTTTAAATTACGACTTTTTATACCCAACATATGCCAAGTACTGAAAGCGGCGTTTGGTCACTTTTGTCCTAAACCTCCCTTCAGTTCTCAAAATATCCCAAACATCCCAATTTCGAGGCCTGAGCCATATTTTGGAGCCAAATTCTGGCTCTATGCACGTATTCGCTGTTTGATATTACGACTTTTTATACCCAACATATGTCAAGTCCTAAAAGCGACAGTGAGTCACATTTTGCACAAACTCCCCTGCAGTTTTCGAAATATCCCAAATATCGCAATTTCGAGGCCTGAGCCATAATTTGGAGCCAAAATCTGGCTCTCTGCACGTATTCGCAGTTTGAAATTGCGATTTTTTTATACCAACATATGCCAAGTACTGAAAGCAGCGTTTGGTCACATTTGCCCCAAACCTCCTTGCAGTTTGCAAAATATCTCAAACATCCCAATTTCGAGGCCTGAGCCATAATTTGGGGCCAAATTCTTGCTCTATGCACGTATTAGCAGTTTGATATTACGAATTTTTATACCCAACATATGCCAAGTCCTGAAAGCGGCAGTGAGTCACATTTGGCACAAACTCCCCTGCAGTTTTCGAAATATCCCAAATATCGCAATTTCGAGGCCTGAGCCATAATTTGGAGCCAAAATCTGGCTCTCTGCACGTATTCGCAGTTTGATATTACGAGTTTTATACCCAACATATGCAAAGTACTGGACACAGCAGTGAGTCACATTTTGCAAAAACTTCCCTGCAGTTTTCTAAATATCCAAAACATCCCAATTTCGAGACCTGAGCCATATTTTGGACCCAAATTCTGGCTCTATGCAAGTATTCGCAGTTTGATATTACGACTTTTTATACCCAACATATGCCAAGTCCTGAAATCGGCAGTGAGTCACATTTTGCACAAACTCCCCTGCAGTTTTCGAAATATCCTAAATATCCCAATTTCGAGGCCTGAGGCATATTTTGGAGCCAAATTCTGGATCTCTGCACGTATTCGCAGTTTGAAATTGCGACTTTTTTATACCAACATATGCCAAGTACTGAAAGAGGCGTTTGGTCACATATGACCCAAACCTCCTTGCAGTTTTCAAAATATCTCAAACATCCCAATTTCGAGGCCTGAGCCATAATTTGGAGCCAAATTCTTGCTCTATGCACGTATTAGCAGTTTGATATTACGAATTTTTATACCAAACATATGCTAAGTCCTGAAAGCGGCAGTGAGTCACATTTTGCACAAACTTCCCTGCAGTTTTCGAAATATCCCAAATATCCCAATTTCGAGGCCTGAGGCATATTTTGGAGACAAATTCTGGATCTCTGCACGTATTCGGAGTTTGAAATTTCGACTTTTTTATACCCAACATATGCCAAGTACTGAAAGTGGCAGTGAGTCAAATTTTGCCCAAACTCCCCTCCAGTTTTCAAAATAACGCAAATATCCCAATTTCGAGGCCTGAGCCATATTTTGGAGCCAAATTCTGGCTCTCTACATGTATTTGCAGTTTGATATTACAAGTTTTATACCCAACATATGCCAAGTACTGAAAGCGGTAGTGAGTCACATTTTGCACAAACTCCCCTGCACTTTTCAAAATATCCGAAACATCCCAATTTCGAGGCCTGAACAATATTTTGGAGCCAAATTCTGGCTCTCTGCACGTATTCGCAGTTTTAAATTACAACTTTTTATACCCAACTAATGCCAAGTCCTGAAAGTGGCAATTAGTCACATTTTGCACAAACTCCCCTGCTGTTTTCAAAATATCCCAAACATCCCAATTTCGAGGCCTGAGCCATATTTTGGAGCCAAAATCAGGTTCTCTGTATGTATTCGCAGTTTGAAATTACGACTTTTTATACCCAACATATGCCAAGTACTGAAAGCGGCGTTTGGTCACTTTTGTCCTAAACCTCCCTTCAGTTTTCAAAATATCCCAAACATCCCAATTTCGAGACCTGAGCCATAATTTGGAGCCAAATTCTTGCTCTATGCACGTATTAGCAGTTTGATATTACGAATTTTTATACCCAACATATGCTAAGTCCTGAAAGCGGCAGTGAGTCACATTTTGCACAAACTCCCCTGCAGTTTTCGAAATATCCCAAATATCCCAATTTCGAGGCCTGAGGCATATTTTGGAGACAAATTCTGGATCTCTGCACGTATTCGGTGTTTGAAATTTCGAATTTTTATACCCAACATATGCCGAGTACTGAAAGCGGCAGTGAGTCACATTTTGCCCAAACTCCCCTCCAGTTTTCAAAATAACGCAAATATGCCAATTTCGAGGCCTAAGCCATATTTTGGAGCCAAATTCTGGCTCTCTACATGTATTCGCAGTTTGATATTACAACTTTTTATACCCAACATATGCCAAGTACTGAAAGCGGTAGTGAGTCACATTTTGCACAAACTCCCCTGCAGTTTTCAAAATATCCGAAACATCCCAATTTCGAGGCCTGAGCAATATTTTGGAGCCAAATTCTGGCTCTCTGCACGTATTCGCAGTTTGAAATTGCGACTTTTTTATACCAACATATGCCAAGTACTGAAAGCAGCGTTTGGTCACATTTGTCCCAAACCTCCTTGCAGTTTTCGAAATATCTCAAACATCCCAATTTCGAGGCCTGAGCCATAATTTGGAGCCAAATTCTTGCTCTATGCACGTATTAGCAGTTTGATATTACGAATTTTTATACCCAACATATGCTAAGTCCTGAAAGCGGCAGTGAGTCACATTTTGCACAAACTCCCCTGCAGTTTTCGAAATATCCCAAATATCACAATTTCGAGGCCTGAGGCATATTTTGGAGACAAATTCTGGATCTCTGCACGTATTCGGAGTTTTAAATTTCGACTTTTTTATACCCAACATATGCCAAGTACTGAAAGCGGCAGTGAGTCAAATTTTGCCCAAACTCTCCTCCAGTTTTCAAAATAACGCAAATATCCCAATTTCGAGGCCTGAGTTATATTTTGGAGCCAAATTCTGGCTCTCTACATGTATTCGCAGTTTGATATTACAAGTTTTATACCCAACATATACCAAGTACTGAAAGCGGTAGTGAGTCACATTTTGCACAAACTCCCCTGCACTTTTCAAAATATCCGAAACATCCCAATTTCGAGGCCTGAACAATATTTTGGAGCCAAATTCTGGCTCTCTGCACGTATTCGCAGTTTTAAATTACAACTTTTTATACCCAACATATGCCAAGTCCTGAAAGTGGCAATTAGTCACATTTTGCACAAACTCCCCTGCTGTTTTCAAAATATCCCAAACATCCCAATTTCGAGGCCTGAGCCATATTTTGGAGCAAAATTCAGGTTCTCTGTATGTATTCGCAGTTTGAAATTACGACTTTTTATACCCAACATATGCCAAGTACTGAAAGCGGCGTTTGGTCACTTTTGTCCTAAACCTCCCTTCAGTTTTCAAAATATCCCAAACATCCCAATTTCGAAGCCTGAGCCATATTTTGGAGCCAAATTCTGGCTCTCTGCACGTATTCGCAGTTTGAAATTGCGACTTTTTTATACCAACATATGCCAAGCACTAAAAGCAGTGTTTGGTCACATTTGTCCCAAACCTCCCTGCAGTTTTCAAAATGTCTCAAACATCCCAATTTCGAGGCCTGAGCCATAATTTGGAGCCAAATTCTTGCTCTATGCACGTATTCGCAGTTTGATATTACGAATTTTTATACCCAACATATGCCAAGTCCTGAAATCGGCAGTGAGTCACATTTTGAACAAACTCCCTTGCAGTTTTCGAAATATCCCAAATATCCCAATTTCGAGGCCTGAGGCATATTTTGGAGACAAATTCTGGATCTCTGCACGTATTCGGTGTTTGAAATTTCGACTTTTTTATACCCAACATATGCCGAGTACTGAAAGCGGCAGTGAGTCACATTTTGCCCAAACTCCCCTCCAGTTTTCAAAATAACGCAAATATCCCAATTTCGAGGCCTGAGCCATATTTTTGAGCCAAATTCTGGCTCTCTACATGTATTCGCAGTTTGATATTACAACTTTTTATACCCAACATATGCCAAGTACTGAAAGCGGTAGTGAGTCACATTTTGCACAAACTCCCCTGCAGTTTTCAAAATATCCAAAACATCCCAATTTCGAGGCCTGAGCAATATTTTGGAGCCAAATTCTGGCTCTCTGCACGTATTCGCAGTTTGAAATTGCGACTTTTTTATACCAACATATGCCAAGTACTGAAAGCAGCGTTTGGTCACATTTGTCCCAAACCTCCTTGTAGTTTTCAAAATATCTCAAACATCCCAATTTCGAGGCCTGAGCCATAATTTGGAGCCAAATTCTTGCTCTATGCACGTATTAGCAGTTTGATATTCCGAATTTTTATACCCAACATATGCTGAGTCCTGAAATCGGCAGAGTCACATTTTGCACAAACTCCCCTGCAGTTTTCGAAATACCCCAAATATCCCAATTTCAAGGCCTGAGGCATATTTTGGAGACAAATTCTGGATCTCTGCACGTATTCGGAGTTTGAAATTTCGACTTTTTTATACTTAACATATGCCAAGTCCTGAATGTGGCAATTAGTCACATTTTGCACAAACTCCCCTGCAGTTTTCAAAATATCCCAAACATCCCAATTTCGAGGCCTGAGCCATATTTTGGAGCCAAATTCAGGTTCTCTGTATGTATTCGCAGTTTTAAATTACGACTTTTTATACCCAACATATGCCAAGTACTGAAAGTGGCGTTTGGTCACTTTTGTAATAAACCTCCCTTCAGTTTTCAAAATATCCCAAACATCCCAATTTCGAGGCCTGAGCCATATTTTGGAGCCAAATTCTGGCTCTATGCACGTATTCGCTGTTTGATATTACGACTTTTTATACCCAACATATGGCAAGTCCTGAAAGCGGCAGTGAGTCACATTTTGCACAAACTCCCCTGCAGTTTTCAAAATATCCCAAACATCCCAATTTCGAGGCCTGAGTCATATTTTGGAGCCAAATTCAGGTTCTCTGTATGTATTCGCAGTTTTAAATTACGACTTTTTATACCCAACATATGCCAAGTACTGAAAGCGGCGTTTGGTCACTTTTGTCCTAAACCTCCCTTCAGTTCTCAAAATATCCCAAACATCCCAATTTCGAGGCCTGAGCCATATTTTGGAGCCAAATTCTGGCTCTATGCACGTATTCGCTGTTTGATATTACGACTTTTTATACCCAACATATGTCAAGTCCTAAAAGCGACAGTGAGTCACATTTTGCACAAACTCCCCTGCAGTTTTCGAAATATCCCAAATATCGCAATTTCGAGGCCTGAGCCATAATTTGGAGCCAAAATCTGGCTCTCTGCACGTATTCGCAGTTTGAAATTGCGATTTTTTTATACCAACATATGCCAAGTACTGAAAGCAGCGTTTGGTCACATTTGCCCCAAACCTCCTTGCAGTTTGCAAAATATCTCAAACATCCCAATTTCGAGGCCTGAGCCATAATTTGGGGCCAAATTCTTGCTCTATGCACGTATTAGCAGTTTGATATTACGAATTTTTATACCCAACATATGCCAAGTCCTGAAAGCGGCAGTGAGTCACATTTGGCACAAACTCCCCTGCAGTTTTCGAAATATCCCAAATATCGCAATTTCGAGGCCTGAGCCATAATTTGGAGCCAAAATCTGGCTCTCTGCACGTATTCGCAGTTTGATATTACGAGTTTTATACCCAACATATGCAAAGTACTGGACACAGCAGTGAGTCACATTTTGCAAAAACTTCCCTGCAGTTTTCTAAATATCCAAAACATCCCAATTTCGAGACCTGAGCCATATTTTGGACCCAAATTCTGGCTCTATGCACGTATTCGCAGTTTGATATTACGACTTTTTATACCCAACATATGCCAAGTCCTGAAATCGGCAGTGAGTCACATTTTGCACAAACTCCCCTGCAGTTTTCGAAATATCCTAAATATCCCAATTTCGAGGCCTGAGGCATATTTTGGAGCCAAATTCTGGATCTCTGCACGTATTCGCAGTTTGAAATTGCGACTTTTTTATACCAACATATGCCAAGTACTGAAAGAGGCGTTTGGTCACATATGACCCAAACCTCCTTGCAGTTTTCAAAATATCTCAAACATCCCAATTTCGAGGCCTGAGCCATAATTTGGAGCCAAATTCTTGCTCTATGCACGTATTAGCAGTTTGATATTACGAATTTTTATACCAAACATATGCTAAGTCCTGAAAGCGGCAGTGAGTCACATTTTGCACAAACTTCCCTGCAGTTTTCGAAATATCCCAAATATCCCAATTTCGAGGCCTGAGGCATATTTTGGAGACAAATTCTGGATCTCTGCACGTATTCGGAGTTTGAAATTTCGACTTTTTTATACCCAACATATGCCAAGTACTGAAAGTGGCAGTGAGTCAAATTTTGCCCAAACTCCCCTCCAGTTTTCAAAATAACGCAAATATCCCAATTTCGAGGCCTGAGCCATATTTTGGAGCCAAATTCTGGCTCTCTACATGTATTTGCAGTTTGATATTACAAGTTTTATACCCAACATATGCCAAGTACTGAAAGCGGTAGTGAGTCACATTTTGCACAAACTCCCCTGCACTTTTCAAAATATCCGAAACATCCCAATTTCGAGGCCTGAACAATATTTTGGAGCCAAATTCTGGCTCTCTGCACGTATTCGCAGTTTTAAATTACAACTTTTTATACCCAACTAATGCCAAGTCCTGAAAGTGGCAATTAGTCACATTTTGCACAAACTCCCCTGCTGTTTTCAAAATATCCCAAACATCCCAATTTCGAGGCCTGAGCCATATTTTGGAGCCAAAATCAGGTTCTCTGTATGTATTCGCAGTTTGAAATTACGACTTTTTATACCCAACATATGCCAAGTACTGAAAGCGGCGTTTGGTCACTTTTGTCCTAAACCTCCCTTCAGTTTTCAAAATATCCCAAACATCCTAATTTCGAAGCCTGAGCCATATTTTGGAGCCAAATTCTGGCTCTCTGCACGTATTCGCAGTTTGAAATTGCGACTTTTTTATACCAACATATGCCAAGCACTGAAAGCAGCGTTTGGTCACATTTGTCCCAAACCTCCCTGCAGTTTTCAAAATGTCTCAAACAACCCAATTTCGAGGCCTGAGCCATAATTTGGAGCCAAATTCTTGCTCTATGCACGTATTCGCAGTTTGATATTTCGAATTTTTATACCCAACATATGCCAAGTCCTGAAATCGGCAGTGAGTCACATTTTGAACAAACTCCCTTGCAGTTTTCGAAATATCCCAAATATCCCAATTTCGAGGCCTGAGGCATATTTTGGAGACAAATTCTGGATCTCTGCACGTATTCGGAGTTTGAAATTTCGACTTTTTTATACCCAACATATGCCAAGTACTGAAAGTGGCAGTGAGTCAAATTTTGCCCAAACTCCCCTCCAGTTTTCAAAATAACGCAAATATCCCAATTTCGAGGCCTGAGCCATATTTTGGAGCCAAATTCTGGCTCTCTACATGTATTTGCAGTTTGATATTACAAGTTTTATACCCAACATATGCCAAGTACTGAAAGCGGTAGTGAGTCACATTTTGCACAAACTCCCCTGCACTTTTCAAAATATCCGAAACATCCCAATTTCGAGGCCTGAACAATATTTTGGAGCCAAATTCTGGCTCTCTGCACGTATTCGCAGTTTTAAATTACAACTTTTTATACCCAACTAATGCCAAGTCCTGAAAGTGGCAATTAGTCACATTTTGCACAAACTCCCCTGCTGTTTTCAAAATATCCCAAACATCCCAATTTCGAGGCCTGAGCCATATTTTGGAGCCAAAATCAGGTTCTCTGTATGTATTCGCAGTTTGAAATTACGACTTTTTATACCCAACATATGCCAAGTACTGAAAGCGGCGTTTGGTCACTTTTGTCCTAAACCTCCCTTCAGTTTTCAAAATATCCCAAACATCCTAATTTCGAAGCCTGAGCCATATTTTGGAGCCAAATTCTGGCTCTCTGCACGTATTCGCAGTTTGAAATTGCGACTTTTTTATACCAACATATGCCAAGCACTGAAAGCAGCGTTTGGTCACATTTGTCCCAAACCTCCCTGCAGTTTTCAAAATGTCTCAAACAACCCAATTTCGAGGCCTGAGCCATAATTTGGAGCCAAATTCTTGCTCTATGCACGTATTCGCAGTTTGATATTTCGAATTTTTATACCCAACATATGCCAAGTCCTGAAATCGGCAGTGAGTCACGTTTTGAACAAACTCCCTTGCAGTTTTCGAAATATCCCAAATATCCCAATTTCGAGGCCTGAGGCATATTTTGGAGACAAATTCTGGATCTCTGCACGTATTCGGTGTTTGAAATTTCGACTTTTTTATACCCAACATATGCCGAGTACTGAAAGAGGCTGTGAGTCATATTTTGCCCAAACTCCCCTCCAGTTTTCAAAATAACGCAAATATCCCAATTTCGAGGCCTGAGCCATATTTTGGAGCCAAATTCTGGCTCTCTACATGTATTCGCAGTTTGATATTACAACTTTTTATACCCAACATATGCCAAGTACTGAAAGCTGTAGTGAGTCAAATTTTGCACAAACTCCCCTGCAGTTTTCAAAATATCCGAAACATCCCAATTTCGAGACCTGAGCAATATTTTGGAGCCAAATTCTGGCTCTCTGCACGTATTCGCAGTTTGAAATTGCGACTTTTTTATACCAACATATGCCAAGTACTGAAAGCAGCGTTTGGTCACATTTGTCCCAAACCTCCTTGCAGTTTTCAAAATATCTCAAACATCCCAATTTCGAGGCCTGAGCCATAATTTGGAGCCAAATTCTTGCTCTATGCACGTATTAGCAGTTTGATATTACGAATTTTTATACCCAACATATGCTAAGTCCTGAAAGCGGCAGTGAGTCACATTTTGCACAAACTCCCCTGCAGTTTTCGAAATATCCCAAATATCCCAATTTCGAGGCCTGAGGCATATTTTGGAGACAAATTCTGGATCTCTGCACGTATTCGGTGTTTGAAATTTCGACTTTTTTATACCCAACACATGCCAAGTACTGAAAGTGGCAGTGAGTCAAATTTTGCCCAAACTCCCCTCCAGTTTTCAAAATAACGCAAATATCCCAATTTCGAGGCCTGAGCCATATTTTGGAGCCAAATTCTGGCTCTCTACATGTATTTGCAGTTTGATATTACAAGTTTTATACCCAACATATGCCAAGTACTGAAAGCGGTAGTGAGTCACATTTTGCACAAACTCCCCTGCACTTTTCAAAATATCCGAAACATCCCAATTTCGAGGCCTGAACAATATTTTGGAGCCAAATTCTGGCTCTCTGCACGTATTCGCAGTTTTAAATTACAACTTTTTATACCCAACATATGCCAAGTCCTGAAAGTGGCAATTAGTCACATTTTGCACAAACTCCCCTGCTGTTTTCAAAATATCCCAAACATCCCAATTTCGAGGCCTGAGCCATATTTTGAAGCCAAAATCAGGTTCTCTGTATGTATTCGCAGTTTGAAATTACGACTTTTTATACCCAACATATGCCAAGTACTGAAAGCGGCGTTTGGTCACTTTTGTCCTAAACCTCCCTTCAGTTTTCAAAATATCCCAAACATCCTAATTTCGAAGCCTGAGCCATATTTTGGAGCCAAATTCTGGCTCTATGCACGTATTAGCAGTTTGATATTCCGAATTTTTATACCCAACATATGCTAAGTCCTGAAAGCGGCAGTGAGTCACATTTTGCACAAACTCCCCTGCAGTTTTCGAAATATCCCAAATATCCCAATTTCAAGGCCTGAGGCATATTTTGGAGACAAATTCTGGATCTCTGCACGTATTCGGAGTTTGAAATTTCGATTTTTTTATACCCAACATATGCCAAGTCCTGAATATGGCAATTAGTCACATTTTGCACAAACTCTCCTGCAGTTTTCAAAATATCCCAAACATCCCAATTTCGAGGCCTGAGCCATATTTTGGAGCCAAATTCAGGTTCTCTGTATGTATTCGCAGTTTTAAATTACGACTTTTTATACCCAACATATGCCAAGTACTGAAAGCGGCGTTTGGTCACTTTTCTCCTAAACCTCCCTTCAGTTTTCAAAATATCCAAAACATCCCAATTTCGAGGCCTGAGCCATATTTTGGAGCCAAATTCTGGCTCTATGCACGTATTCGCTGTTTGATATTACGACTTTTTATACCCAACATATGGCAAGTCCTGAAAGCGGCAGTGAGTCACATTTTGCTCAAACTCCCCTGCAGTTTTCAAAATATCCCAAACATCCCAATTTCGAGGCCTGAGCCATATTTTGGAGCCAAATTCAGGTTCTCTGTATGTATTCGCAGTTTTAAATTACGATTTTTTATACCCAACATATGCCAAGTACTGAAAGTGGCGTTTGGTCACTTTTGTCCTAAACCTCCCTTCAGTTTTCAAAATAACCCAAACATCCCAATTTCGAGGCCTGAGCCATATTTGGAGCCAAATTCTGGCTCTATGCACGTATTCGCTGTTTGATATTACGACTTTTTATACCCAACATATGTCAAGTCCTAAAAGCGGCAGTGAGTCACATTTTGCACAAACTCCCCTGCAGTTTTCGAAATATCCCAAATATCGCAATTTCGAGGCCTGAGCCATAATTTCGAGCCAAAATCTGGCTCTCTGCACGTATTCGCAGTTTGAAATTGCGACTTTTTTATACCAACATATGCCAAGTACTGAAAGCAGCGTTTGGTCACATTTGTCCCAAACCTCCTTGCAGTTTGCAAAATATCTCAAACATCCCAATTTCGAGGCCTGAGCCATAATTTGGAGCCAAATTCTTGCTCTATGCACGTATTAGCAGTTTGATATTACGAATTTTTATACCCAACATATGCCAAGTCCTGAAAGCGGCAGTGAGTCACATTTGGCACAAACTCCCCTGCAGTTTTCGAAATATCCCAAATATCGCAATTTCGAGGCCTGAGCCATAATTTGGAGCCAAAATCTGGCTCTCTGCACGTATTCGCAGTTTGATATTACGAATTTTTATACCCAACATATGCCAAGTCCTGAAAGCGGCAGTGAGTCACATTTGGCACAAACTCCCCTGCAGTTTTCGAAATATCCTAAATATCCCAATTTCGAGGCCTGAGGCATATTTTGGAGCCAAATTCTGGATCTCTGCACGTATTCGCAGTTTTAAGTTACGACTATTTATACCCAACATATGCCAAGTACTGAAAGCGGCGTATGGTCACATTTGTCCCAAACATCCTTCCAGTTTTCAAAATATCCCAAACTTCCCAATTTCTTGTCCTGGGCCATATTTTGGAGCCAAATTCTGGCTCTATGCACGTATTTGCAGTTTGATATTACGACTTTTTATACCCAACATATGTCAAGTCTTTAAAAAGCGGCAGTCACATTTTGCACAAACTCCCCTGCAGTTTTCGAAATATCCCAAATATCTCAATTTCGCGGCCTGAGCCATATTTTGGAGCCAAATTCTGGCTCTCTGCACGTATTCGCAGTTTGATATTACGTCTTTTTATACCCAACATATGCAAAGTACTGGACGAAGCAGTGAGTCACATTTTGCAAAAACTTCCCTGCAGTTTTCAAAATATCCCAAACATCCCAATTTCGTGGCCTGAGCCATGTTTTGGACCCAAATTCTGGCTCTCTGCACGTATTCGCAGTTTGAAATTGCGACTTTTTTATACCAACATATGCAAAGTACTGAAAGCAGCGTTTGGTCACATTTGTCCCAAACCTCCCTGCAGTTTTCAAAATATCTCAAATATCCCAATTTCGAGGCCTGAGCCGTAATTGGGAGCAAAATCCTGGCTCTATGTACGTATTCGCAGTTTGATATTACGACTTTTTATACCCAACATATGCCAAGTACTGAAAGCGGCGTTTGGTCACATTTGTCCCAAACATCCTTCCAGTTTTCAAAATATCCCAAACTTCCCAATTTTTAGGCCTGGGCCATATTTTGGAGCCAAATTCTGGCTCTATGCACGTATTTGCAGTTTGATATTACGACTTTTTATACCCAACATATGTCAAGTCCTTAAAAAGCGGCAGTCACATTTTGCACAAACTCCCCTGCAGTTTTCAAAATATCCCAAATATCCCAATTTCGAGGCCTGAGCCTTATTTTGGAGCTAAATTCTGGCTC
This sequence comes from Procambarus clarkii, assembly GCF_040958095.1. NCBI lineage: Eukaryota > Metazoa > Arthropoda > Malacostraca > Decapoda > Cambaridae > Procambarus > Procambarus clarkii. Next base: position 2,074,029 of record NC_091226.1, read on the forward strand.
TCTGCACGTATTCGCAGTTTGATATTACGACTTTTTATACCCAACATATGCAAAGTACTGGACGCAGCAGTGAGTCACATTTTGCAAAAACTTCTCTGCAGTTTTCAAAATATCCCAAACATCCCAGTTTCGTGGCCTGAGCCATATTTTGGACCCAAATTCTGGCTCTCTGCACGTATTCGCAGTTTGAAATTACGCTTTTTTATACCCAACATATGCAAAGTACTGAAAGAAGCGTTTGGTCACATTTGTCCCAAACCTTCCTGCAGTTTTCAAAATATCCCAAACATCCCAATATCGAGGACTGAGCCATATTTTGGAGCCAAATTCTGGCTCTCTGCACGTATTCGCAGTTTGAAATTACGACTCTTTATACCCAGCATATGCCAAGAACTAAAAGCGGCGTTTGGTCATATTTGTCCCAAACTCCCCTGCAGTTTTCAAAATATCCCAAACATCCCAATTTCGAGGCCTGAGTCATATTTTGGATCCAAATTCTGGCTCTATGCACGTATTCGTAGTTTGAAGTTACGACTTTTTATACCCAACATATGCTAAGTTCTGAAAGCGGCAGTGAGTCACATTTTGCTCAAACTCCCCTGCATTTTTCGAAATATCCCAAATATCCCAATTTCGAGGCCTGAGCCATATTTTGGAGCCAAATTCTGGCTCTCTACACGTATTCGCAGTTTGATATTTCGACTTTTTATACCCAACATAAGCAAAGTACTGGACGCAGCAGTGAGTCACTTTTTGCAAAAACTTCCCTGCAGTTTTCAAAATATCCCAAACATCCCAATTTCGAGACCTGAGCCATATTTTGGACCCAAATTCTGGCTCTCTGCACGTATTCGCAGTTTGAAATTACAACATTTTTATACCCAACATATGCGAAGTACTAAAAGCGGCGTTTGGTCACATTTGTCCTAAACCTTCCTGCAGTTTTCAAAATATCCCAAATATCCCAATATCGAGGCCTGAGCCATATGTTGGAGTTAAATTCTGGCTCTCTGCACGTATTCGCAGTTTGAAATTACGACTTTTTATACCCAACATATGTCAAGTATTGAAAGCCGCGTTTGGTCATATTTGTCCCAAACTCCCCTGCAGTTTTCAAAATATCCCAAACTTCCCAATTACGAGGCCTGAGTCATATTTTGGAGCCAAATTCTGGCTCTCTGCACGTATTCGCAGTTTGAAATTGCGACTTTTTTATACCAACATATGCCAAGCACTGAAAGCAGCGTTTGGTCACATTTGTCCCAAACCTCCCTGCAGTTTTCAAAATATCTCAAACATCCCAATTTCGAGGCCTGAGCCATAATTTGAAGCCGAATTCTTGCTCTATGCACGTATTCGCAGTATGAAATTACGAATTTTTATACCCAACATATGCCAAGTCCTGAAAGCGGCAGTGAGTCACATTTTGCACAAACTCCCCTGCAGTTTTCAAAATATCCTAAATATCCCAATTTCGAGGCCTGAGCCATATTATGGAGCAAAATTCTGGCTCTCTGCACGTATTCACAGTTTGAAATTGCGACTTTTTTATACCAACATATGCCAAGCACTGAAAGCAGCGTTTGGTCACATTTGTCGCAAACCTCCCTGCAATTTTCAAAATATCTCAAACATCCCAATTTTGAGGCCTGAGCCATAATTTGGAGCCAAATTCTTGCTCTATGCACGTATTCGCAGTTTGATATTACGAATTTTTATACCCAACATATGCCAAGTCCTGAAATCGGCATTGAGTCACATTTTGCACAAACTCCCTTGCAGTTTTCGAAATATCCCAAATATCCCAATTTCGAGGCCTGAGGCATATTTTGGAGACAAATTCTGGATCTCTGCACGTATTCGGTGTTTGAAATTTCGACTTTTTTATACCCAACATATGCCAAGTACTGAAAGCGGCAGTGAGTCACATTTTGCCCAAACTCCCCTCCAGTTTTCAAAATAACACAAATATCCCAATTTCGAGGCCTGAGCCATATTTTGGAGCCAAATTCTGGCTCTCTACATGTATTCGCAGTTTGATATTACAACTTTTTATACCAAACATATGCCAAGTACTGAAAGCGGTAGTGAGTCACATTTTGCACAAACTCCCCTGCAGTTTTCAAAATATCCGAAACATCCCAATTTCGAGGCCTGAGCAATATTTTGGAGACAAATTCTGGCTCTCTGCACGTATTCGCAGTTTGAAATTGCGACTTTTTTGTACCAACATATGCCAAGTACTGAAACCAGCGTTTGGTCACATTTGTCCCAAACCTCCTTGCAGTTTTCAAAACATCTCAAACATCCCAATTTCGAGGCCTGAGCCATAATTTGGAGCCAAATTCTTGCTCTATGCATGTATTAGCAGTTTGATATTACGAATTTTAATACCCAACAAATGCTAAGTCCTGAAAGCGCCAGTGAGTCACATTTTGCACAAACTCCCCTGCAGTTTTCGAAATATCCCAAATTTCCCAATTTCGAGGCCTGAGGCATATTTTGGAGACAAATTCTGGATCTCTGCACGTATTCGGAGTTTGAAATTTCGACTTTTTTATACCCAACATATGCCAAGTACTGAAAGCGGCAGTGAGTCACATTTTGCCCAAACTCCCCTCTAGTTTTCAAAATAACGCAAATATCCCAATTTCGAGGCCTGAGCCATATTTTGGAGCCAAATTCTGGTTCTCTGCACGTATTCGTAGTTTTAAGTTACGACTTTTTATACCCAACATATGCCAAGTACTGAAAGCGGCGTATGGTCACATTTGTCCCAAACATCCTTCCAGTTTTCAAAATATCCCAAACTTCCCAATTTCATGTCCTGGGCCATATTTTGGAGCCAAATTCTGGCTCTATGCACGTATTTGCAGTTTGATATTACGACTTTTTATACCCAACATATGTCAAGTCCTTAAAAAGCGGCAGAGTCACATTTTGCACAAACTCCCCTGCAGTTTTCGAAATATCCCAAATATCTCAATTTCGCGGCCTGAGCCATATTTTGGAGCCAAATTCTGGCTCTCTGCACGTATTCGCAGTTTGATATTACGTCTTTTTATACCCAACATATGCAAAGTACTGGACGAAGCAGTGAGTCACATTTTGCAAAAACTTCCCTGCAGTTTTCAAAATATCCCAAACATCCCAATTTCGTGGCCTGAGCCATATTTTGGACCCAAATTCTGGCTCTCTGCACGTATTCGCAGTTTGAAATTACGACCTTTTTATACCCAACATATGCGAAGTACTAAGAGCGGCGTTTGGTAACATTTGTCCTAAACCTTCCTGCAGTTTTCAAAATATCCCAAACATCCCAACATCGAGGTCTGAGCCATATTTTGGAGGAAATTCTGGCTCTCTGCACGTATTCGCAGTTTGAAATTGCGACTTTTTTATACCAACATATGCAAAGTACTGAAAGCAGAGTTTGGTCACATTTGTACCAAACCTCCCTGCAGTTTTCAAAATATCTCAAATATCCCAATTTCGAGGCCTGAGCCGAAATTGGGAGCAAAATCCTGGCTCTATGTACGTATTCGCAGTTTGATATTACGACTTTTTATACCCAACATATGCCAAGTACTGAAAGCGGTGTTTGGTCACATTTGTCCCAAACATCCTTCCAGTTTTCAAAATATCCCAAACTTCCCAATTTTTAGGCCTGGGCCATATTTTGGAGCCAAATTCTGGCTCTATGCACGTATTTGCAGTTTGATATTACGACTTTTTATACCCAACATATGTCAAGTCCTAAAAGCGGCAGTGAGTCACATTTTGCACAAACTCCCCTGCAGTTTTCAAAATATCCCAAATATCCCAATTTCGAGGCCTGAGCCATATTTTGGAGCCAAATTCTGGCTCTCTGCACGTATTCGCAGTTTGATATTACGACTTTTTATACCCAACATATGCAAAGTACTGGACGCAGCATTGAGTCACATTTTGCAAAAACTTCCCTGCAGTTTTCAAAATATCCCAAACATCCCAGTTTCGTGGCTTGAGCCATATTTTGGACCCAAATTCTGGCTCTCTGCACGTATTCGCAGGTTGAAATTACGCTTTTTTATACCCAACATATGCAAAGTACTGAAAGAAGCGTTTGGTCACATTTGTCCCAAACCTTCCTGCAGTTTTCAAAATATCCCAAACATCCCAATATCGAGGACTGAGCCATATTTTGGAGCCAAATTCTGGCTCTCTGCACGTATTCGCAGTTTGAAATTACGACTCTTTATACCCAACATATGCCAAGTACTGAAAGCGGCGTTTGGTCGTATTTGTCCCAAACTCCCCTGCAGTTTTCAAAATATCCCAAACATCCCAATTTCGAGGCCTGAGTCATATTTTGGATCCAAATTCTGGCTCTATGCACGTATTCGTAGTTTGAAGTTACGACTTTTTATACCCAACATATGCTAAGTTCTGAAAGCGGCAGTGAGTCACATTTTGCTCAAACTCCCCTGCATTTTTCGAAATATCCCAAATATCCCAATTTCGAGGCCTGAGCCATATTTTGGAGCCAAATTCTGGCTCTATGCACGTATTTGCAGTTTGATATTACGACTTTTTATACCCAACATTAGTCAAGTCCTGAAAGCGGCAGTGAGTCACATTTTCCACAAACTCCCCTGCAGTTTTCGAAATATCCCAAATATCGCAATTTCGAGGCCTAAGCCATATTTTGGAGCCAAATTCTGGCTCTCTGCACGTATTCGCTGTTTGATATTACGACTTTTTATACCCAACATAAGCAAAGTACTGGACGCAGCAGTGAGTCACATTTTGCAAAAACTTCCCTGCAGTTTTCAAAATATCTCAAACATCCCAATTTCGAGACCTGAGCCATATTTTGGACCCAAATTCTGGCTCTCTGCACGTATTCGCAGTTTGAAATTACAACATTTTTATACCCAACATATGCGAAGTACTAAAATCGGCGTTTGGTCACATTTGTCCTAAACATTCCTGCAGTTTTCAAAATATCCCAAATATCCCAATATCGAGGCCTGAGTCATATTTTGGAGCCAAATTCTGGCTCTCTGCACGTATTCGCAGTTTGAAATTGCGACTTTTTTATACCAACATATGCCAAGCACTGAAAGCAGCGTTTGGTCACATTTGTCCCAAACCTCCCTGCAGTTTTCAAAATATCTCAAACATCCCAATTTCGAGGCCTGAGCCATAATTTGTAGCCGAATTCTTGCTCTATGCACGTATTCGCAGTATGAAATTACGAATTTTTATACCCAACATATGCCAAGTCCTGAAAGCGGCAGTGAGTCACATTTTGCACAAACTCCCCTGCAGTTTTCAAAATATCCTAAATATCCCAATTTCGAGGCCTGAGCCATATTATGGAGCCAAATTCTGGCTCTCTGCACGTATTCACAGTATGAAATTGCGACTTTTTTATACCAACATATGCCAAGCACTGAAAGCAGCGTTTGGTCACATTTGTCCCAAACCTCCCTGCAGTTTTCAAAATATCTCAAACATCCCAATTTCGAGGCCTGAGCCATAATTTGGAGCCAAATTCTTGTTCTATGAACGTATTCGCAGTTTGATATTACGAATTTTTATACCCAACATATGCCAAGTCCTGAAATCGGCAGTGAGTCACATTTTGCACAAACTCCCTTGCAGTTTTCGAAATATCCCAAATATCGCAATTTCGAGGCCTAAGCCATATTTTGGAGCCAAATTCTGGCTCTCTGCACGTATTCGCAGTTTGATATTACGACTTTTTATACCCAACATAAGCAAAGTACTGGAAGCAGCAGTGAGTCACATTTTGCAAAAACTTCCCTGCAGTTTTCAAAATATCCCAAACATCCCAATTTCGAGACCTGAGCCATATTTTTGACCCAAATTCTGGCTCTCTGCACGTATTCGCAGTTTGAAATTACAACATTTTTATACCCAACATATGCGAAGTACTAAAAGCGGAGTTTGGTCACATTTGTCCTAAACCTTCCTGCAGTTTTCAAAATATCCCAAATATCCCAATATCGAGGCCTGAGTCATATTTTGGAGCCAAATTCTGGCTCTCTGCACGTATTCGCAGTTTGAAATTGCGACTTTTTTATACCAACATATGCCAAGCACTGAAAGCAGCGTTTGGTCACATTTGTCCCAAACCTCCCTGCAGTTTTCAAAATATCTCAAACATCCCAATTTCGAGGCCTGAGCCATAATTTGGAGCCGAATTCTTGCTCTATGCACGTATTCGCAGTATGAAATTACGAATTTTTATACCCAACATATACCAAGTCCTGAAAGCGGCAGTGAGTCACATTTTGCACAAACTCCCCTGCAGTTTTCAAAATATCCTAAATATCCCAATTTCGAGGCCTGAGCCATATTATGGAGCCAAATTCTGGCTCTCTGCACGTATTCACAGTATGAAATTGCGACTTTTTTATACCAACATATGCCAAGCACTGAAAGCAGCGTTTGGTCACATTTGTCCCAAACCTCCCTGCAGTTTTCAAAATATCTCAAACATCCCAATTTCGAGGCCTGAGCCATAATTTGGAGCCAAATTCTTGCTCTATGAACGTATTCGCAGTTTGATATTACGAATTTTTATACCCAACATATGCCAAGTCCTGAAATCGGCAGTGAGTCACATTTTGAACAAACTCCCTTGCAGTTTTCGAAATATCCCAAATATCCCAATTTCGAGGCCTGAGGCATATTTTGGAGACAAATTCTGGATCTCTGCACGTATTCGGTGTTTGAAATTTCGAATTTTTTATACCCAACATATGCCAAGTACTGAAAGCAGCAGTGAGTCACATTTTGCCCAAACTCCCCTCCAGTTTTCAAAATAACGCAAATATCCCAATTTCGAGGCCTGAGCCATATTTTGGAGCCAAATTCTGGCTCTCTACATGTATTCGCAGTTTGATATTACAACTTTTTATACCTAACATATGCCAAGTACTGAAAGCGGTAGTGAGTCACATTTTGCACAAACTCCCCTGCAGTTTTCAAAATATCCGAAACATCCCAATTTCGAGGCCTGAGCAATGTTTTGGAGCCAAATTCTGGCTCTCTGCACGTATTCGCAGTTTGAAATTGCGACTTTTTTATACCAACATATGCCAAGTACTGAAACCAGCGTTTGGTCACATTTGTCCCAAACCTCCTTGCAGTTTTCAAAACATCTCAAACATCCCAATTTCGAAGCCTGAGCCATAATTTGGAGCCAAATTCTTGCTCTATGCATGTATTAGCAGTTTGATATTACGAATTTTAATACCCAACAAATGCTAAGTCCTGAAAGCGGCAGTGAGTCACATTTTGCACAAACTCCCCTGCAGTTTTCGAAATATCCCAAATTTCCCAATTTCGAGGCCTGAGGCATATTTTGGAGACAAATTCTGGATCTCTGCACGTATTCGGAGTTTGAAATTTCGACTTTTTTATACCCAACATATGCCAAGTACTGAAAGCGGCAGTGAGTCACATTTTGCCCAAACTCCCCTCCAGTTTTCAAAATAACGCAAATATCAAAATTTCAAGGCCTGAGCCATATTTTGGAGCCAAATTCTGGCTCTCTACATGTATTCGCAGTTTGATGTTACAACTTTTTATACCCAACATATGCCAAGTACTGAAAGCGGCAGTGAGTCACATTTTGCCCAAACTCCCCTCTAGTTTTCAAAATAACGCAAATATCCCAATTTCGAGGCCTGAGCCATATTTTGGAGCCAAATTCTGGCTCTCTGCACGTATTCGTAGTTTTAAGTTACGACTTTTTATACCTAACATATGCCAAGTACTGAAAGCGGCGTATGGTCACACTTGTCCCAAACATCCTTCCAGTTTTCAAAATATCCCAAACTTCCCAATTTCATGTCCTGGGCCATATTTTGGAGCCAAATTCTGGCTCTATGCACGTATTTGCAGTTTGATATTACGACTTTTTATACCCAACATATGTCAAGTCCTTAAAAAGCGGCAGAGTCACATTTTGCACAAACTCCCCTGCAGTTTTCGAAATATCCCAAATATCTCAATTTCGCGGCCTGAGCCATATTTTGGAGCCAAATTCTGGCTCTCTGCACTTATTCGCAGTTTGATATTACGTCTTTTTATACCCAACATATGCAAAGTACTGGACGAAGCAGTGAGTCACATTTTGCAAAAACTTCCCTGCAGTTTTCAAAATATCCCAAACATCCCAATTTCGTGGCCTGAGCCATATTTTGGACCCAAATTCTGGCTCTCTGCACGTATTCGCAGTTTGAAATTACGACCTTTTTATACCCAACATATGCGAAGTACTAAGAGCGGCGTTTGGTCACATTTGTCCTAAACCTTCCTGCAGTTTTCAAAATATCCCAAACATCCCAACATCGAGGTCTGAGCCATATTTTGGAGGAAATTCTGGCTCTCTGCACGTATTCGCAGTTTGAAATTGCGACATTTTTATACCAACATATGCAAAGTACTGAAAGCAGTGTTTGGTCACATTTGTACCAAACCTCCCTGCAGTTTTCAAAATATCTCAAATATCCCAATTTCGAGGCCTGAGCCGTAATTGGGAGCAAAATCCTGGCTCTATGTACGTATTCGCAGTTTGATATTACGACTTTTTATACCCAACATATGCCAAGTACTGAAAGCGGCGTTTGGTCAAATTTGTCCCAAACATCCTTCCAGTTTTCAAAATATCCCAAACTTCCCAATTTTTAGGCCTGGGCCATATTTTGGAGCCAAATTCTGGCTCTATGCACGTATTTGCAGTTTGATATTACGACTTTTTATACCCAACATATGTCAATTCCTAAAAGCGGCAGTGAGTCACATTTTGAACAAACTCCCCTGCAGTTTTCAAAATATCCCAAATATCCCAATTTCGAGGCCTGAGCCATATTTTGGAGCCAAATTCTGGCTCTCTGCACGTATTCGCAGTTTGATATTACGACTTTTTATACCCAACATATGCAAAGTACTGGACGCAGCAGTGAGTCACATTTTGCAAAAACTTCCCTGCAGTTTTCAAAATATCCAAACATCCCAGTTTCGTGGCCTGAGCCATATTTTGGACCCAAATTCTGGCTCTCTGCACGTATTCGCAGGTTGAAATTACGCTTTTTTATACCCAACATATGCAAAGTACTGAAAGAAGCGTTTGGTCACATTTGTCCCAAACCTTCCTGCAGTTTTCAAAATATCCCAAACATCCCAATATCGAGGACTGAGCCATATTTTGGAGCCAAATTTTGGCTCTCTGCACGTATTCGCAGTTTGAAATTACGACTCTTTATACCCAACATATGCCAAGTACTGAAAGCGGCGTTTGGTCATATTTGTCCCAAACTCCCCTGCAGTTTTCAAAATATCCCAAACATCCCAATTTCGAGGCCTGAGTCATATTTTGGATCCAAATTCTGGCTCTATGCACGTATTCGTAGTTTGAAGTTACGACTTTTTATACCCAACATATGCTAAGTTCTGAAAGCGGCAGTGAGTCACATTTTGCTCAAACTCCCCTGCATTTTTCGAAATATCCCAAATATCCCAATTTCGAGGCCTGAGCCATATTTTGGAGCCAAATTCTGGCTCTATGCACGTATTTGCAGTTTGATATTACGACTTTTTATCCCCAACATTAGTCAAGTCCTGAAAGCGGCAGTGAGTCACATTTTCCACAAACTCCCCTGCAGTTTTCGAAATATCCCAAATATCGCAATTTCGAGGCCTAAGCCATATTTTGGAGCCAAATTCTGGCTCTCTGCACGTATTCGCAGTTTGATATTACGACTTTTTATACCCAACATAAGCAAAGTACTGGACGCAGCAGTGAGTCACATTTTGCAAAAACTTCCCTGCAGTTTTCAAAATATCCCAAACATCCCAATTTCGAGATCTTAGCCATATTTTGGACCCAAATTCTGGCTCTCTGCACGTATTCGCAGTTTGAAATTACAACATTTTTATACCCAACATATGCGAAGTACTAAAAGCGGCGTTTGGTCACATTTGTCCTAAACCTTCCTGCAGTTTTCAAAATATCCCAAATATCCCAATATCGAGGCCTGAGTCATATTTTGGAGCCAAATTCTGGCTCTCTGCACGTATTCGCAGTTTGAAATTGCGACTTTTTTATACCAACATATGCCAAGCACTGAAAGCAGCGTTTGGTCACATTTGTCCCAAACCTCCCTGCAGTTTTCAAAATATCTCAAACATCCCAATTTCGAGGCCTGAGCCATAATTTGGAGCCGAATTCTTGCTCTATGCACGTATTCGCTATATGAAATTACGAATTTTTATACCCAACATATGCCAAGTCCTGAAAGCGGCAGTGAGTCACATTTTGCACAAACTCCCCTGCAGTTTTCAAAATATCCTAAATATCCCAATTTCGAGGCCTGAGCCATATTATGGAGCCAAATTCTGGCTCTCTGCACGTATTCACAGTATGAAATTGCGACTTTTTTATACCAACATATGCCAAGCACTGAAAGCAGCGTTTGGTCACATTTGTCCCAAACCTCCCTGCAGTTTTCAAAATATCTCAAACATCCCAATTTCTAGGCCTGAGCCATAATTTGGAGCCAAATTCTTGCTCTATGAACGTATTCGCAGTTTGATATTACGAATTTTTATACCCAACATATGCCAAGTCCTGAAATCGGCAGTGAGTCACATTTTGCACAAACTCCCTTGCAGTTTTCGAAATATCCCAAATATCCCAATTTCGAGGCCTGAGGCATATTTTGGAGACAAATTCTGGATCTCTGCACGTATTCGGTGTTCGAAATTTCGACTTTTTTATACCCAACATATGCCAAGTACTGAAAGCGGCAGTGAGTCACATTTTGCCCAAACTCCCCTCCAGTTTTCAAAATAACGCAAATATCCCAATTTCGAGGCCTGAGCCATATTTTGGAGCCAAATTCTGGCTCTCTACATGTATTCGCAGTTTGATATTACGACTTTTTATACCCAACATATGGCAAGTCCTGAAAGCGGCAGTGAGTCACATTTTGCACAAACTCCCCTGCATTTTTCGAAATATCCCAAATATCCCAATTTCGAGGCCTGAACCATATTCTGGAGCCAAATTCAGGCTCTTTGCACGTATTCGCAGTTTTAAGTTACGTCTTTTTATACCCAACATATGCCAAGTACTGAAAGCGGCGTTTGGTCACATCTGTCCCAAACCTCCCTCCAGTTTTCAAAATATCCCAAACATCCCAATTTCTAGGCCTGAGCCATATTTTGGAGCCAAATTCTGGCTCTATGCACGTATTTACAGTTTGATATTACGACTTTTTATACCCAACATATGTCAAGTCCTAAAAGCGGCAGTGAGTCACAATTTGCACAAACTCCCCTGCAGTTTTCGAAATATCCCAAATATCGCAATTTCGAGGCCTGAGCCATAATTTGGAGCCAAAATCTGGCTCTCTGCACGTATTCGCAGTTTGATATTACGAGTTTTTATACCCAACATATGCAAAGTACTGGACGCAGCAGTGAGTCACATTTTGCAAAAACTTCCCTGCAGTTTTCTAAATATCTAAAACATCCCAATTTCGAGACCTGAGCCATATTTTGGATCCAAATTCTGGCTCTATGCACGTATTCGCAGTTTGAAATTACGACCTTTTTATACCCAACATATGCGAAGTACTAAAAGCGGCGTTTGGTCACATTTGTCCTAAACCTTCCTGCAGTTTTCAAAATATCCCAAACATCCCAATATCGAGGCCTAAGCCATATTTTGGAGCCAAATTCTGGCTCTCTGCACGTATTCGCAGTTTGATATTACGAATTTTTATACCCAACATATGCCAAGACCTGAAAGTGGCAGTGAGTCACGTTTTGCACAAACTCCCCTGCAGTTTACGAAATATCCCAAATATCCCAATTTCGAGGCCTGAGCCATATTTTGGAGCCAAATTCTGGATCTCTGCACGTATTCGCAGTTAGAAATTGCGACTTTTTTATACCCAACATATGCCAAGTACTGAAAGCGGCCGTGAGTCACATTTTGCCCAAACTCCTTTCCAGTTTTCAAAATAACGCAAATATTCCAATTTCGAGGCCTGAGCCATATTTTGGAGCCAAATTCTGGCTCTGTGCACGTATTCGCAGTTAGAAATTACATCTTTTTATACTCAACATATGCCAAGAACTGAAAACGGCGTTTGGTCACATTTGTTCTAAACATCCCTGCAGTTTTCAAAATATCCCAAATATCCCAATTTCGAGGCCTAAGCCTTATTTTGGAGCCAAATTCTGGCTCTCAGCACGTATTCACAGTTCGAAATTACGTCTTTTTATACCCAACATATGCCAAGTACTGAAAGCGGCGTTTGGTCACATTTGTCCCAAACCTCCCCGCAGTTTTCAAAAAATCCCAAAAATCCCAAATTCGAGGCTTGAGCCATATTTTGTAGCCAAATTCTGGTTCTCTGCATGTATTCGCGGTTTGATATTACGACTTTTTATACACAACATATGCCAAGTACTGAAAGCGGCAGTGAGTCACATTTTGCACAAACTCCCCTGCAGTATTCAAAATATCCCAAACATCCTTATTTCGAGGCCTGAGCAATATTTTGGAGCCAAATTCTGGCTCTCTGCACGTATTCGCAGTTTGAAATTACGACTTTTTTATACCCAACATATGCGAAGGACTGCAAGCGGTGTTTGGTCTCATTTGTCCCAAACCTCCCTGCAGTTTTCAAAATATCCCAAATATCCCAATATCAAGGCCTGACCCATATTTTGAAGCCAAATTCTGGCTCTTTGCACGTATTCGCAGTTTGATATTATGACTTTTTATACCCAACATATGCCAAGTACTGAAAGCGGCAGTGAGTCACATTTACACAAACTCCCCCGCAGTTTTCAAAATATCTCAAACGTCCCAATTTCGAGGCCTGAGCCATATTTTGGAGCCAAATTCTGGCTCTCTGCACGTATTTGCTGTTTGATATTACGACTTTTTATACCCAGCATAGGCAAAGTACTGGACGCAGCAGTGAGTCACATTTTGCCCCACTCTCCTGCAGCTTTCAAAATATCCCAAAAATCCCAATTTTGAGCCCTGAGCCATATTTTGGAGCCAAATTCTGGCTCTCTGCACGTATTCGCAGTTTGAAATTACGACTTTTTATACCCAACATATGCCAAGTACTGAAAGCAGCGTTTGGTCACATTTGTCCCAAACCTCCCTCCAGTTTTCAAAATATCCCAAACATCCCAATTTCGAGGCCTGAGCCATAATTTGGAGCCAAAATCTGGCTCTATGCACGTATTCGCTGTTTGATATTACGAATTTTTATACCCAACATATGCCTAGTCCTGAAAGTGGCAGTGATTCACATTTTGCACAAACTCCCCTGCAGTTTACGAAATATCCCAAATATCCCAATTTCGAGGCCTGAGCCATATTTTGGAGCCAAATTCTGGATCTCTGCACGTATTCGCAGTTAGAAATTGCGACTTTTTTATACCCAACATATGCCAAGTACTGAAAGCGGCCGTGAGTCACATTTTGCCCAAACTCCTTTCCAGTTTTCAAAATAACGCAAATATTCCAATTTCGAGGCCTGAGCCATATTTTGGAGCCAAATTCTGGCTCTGTGCACGTATTCGCAGTTAGAAATTACATCTTTTTATAATCAACATATGCCAAGAACTGAAAACGGCGTTTGGTCACATTTGTTCTAAACATCCCTGCAGTTTTCAAAATATCCCAAATATCCCAATTTCGAGGCCTAAGCCTTATTTTGGAGCCAAATTCTGGCTCTCAGCACGTATTCACAGTTCGAAATTACGTCTTTTTATACCCAACATATGCCAAGTACTGAGAGCGGCGTTTGGTCACGTTTGACCCAAACCTCCCCGCAGTTTTCAAAATATCCCAAAAATCCCAAATTCGAGGCTTGAGCCATATTTTGTAGCCAAATTCTGGTTCTCTGCATGTATTCGCGGTTTGATATTACGATTTTGATACACAACATATGCCAAGTACTGAAAGCGGCAGTGAGTCACATTTTGCACAAACTCCCCTGCAGTTTTCAAAATATCCCAAACATCCTTATTTCGAGGCCTGAGCAATATTTTGGAGCCAAATTCTGGCTCTCTGCACGTATTCGCAGTTTGAAATTACGACTTTTTTATACCCAACATATGCGAAGGACAGCAAGCGGTGTTTGGTCTCATTTGTCCCAAACCTCCCTGCAGTTTTCAAAATATCCCAAATATCCCAATATCAAGGCCTGACCCATATTTTGAAGCCAAATTCTGGCTCTTTGCACGTATTCGCAGTTTGATATTATGACTTTTTATACCCAACATATGCCAAATACTGAAACCGGCAGTGAGTCACATTTACACAAACTCCCCCGCAGTTTTCAAAATATCTCAAACGTCCCAATTTCGAGGCCTGAGCCTTATTTTGGAGCCAAATTCTGGCTCTCTGCACGTATTTGCTGTTTGATATTACGACTTTTTATACCCAGCATAGGCAAAGTACTGGGCGCAGTAGTGAGTCACATTTTGCCCCACTCCAATGCAGCTTTCAAAATATCCCAAAAATCCCAATTTCGAGCCCTGAGCCATATTTTGGAGCCAAATTCTGGCTCTCTGCACGTATTCGCAGTTTGAAATTACGACTTTTTATACCCAACATATGCCAAGTACTGAAAGCAGCGTTTGGTCACATTTGTCCCAAGCCTCCCTCCAGATTTCAAAATATCCCAAACATCCCAATTTCGAGGCCTGAGCCATAATTTGGAGCCAAAATCTGGCTCTGTGCACGTATTCGCAGTTTGATATTACGACTTTTTATACCCAACATATGCCAAGTACTGAAAGCAGCGTTTGGTCATATTTGTCCCAAACTCCCCTGCAAGTTTTCAAAATATCCCAAACATCCCAATTTCGAGGCCTGAGCCATATTTTGGAGCCAAATTCTGGCTCTCTGCACATATTCGCAGTTTGAAATTGCAACTTTTTTATACCCAACATATGTCAAGTACTGAAAGCGGCGTTTGGTCATATTTGTCCCAAACTCACCTGCAGTTTTCAAAATATCCCAAACTTTCCAATTTCGAGGCCTGAGTCATATTTTGGAGCCAAATTCTGGCTCTCTGCACGTATTCGCAGTGTGAAATTACGACTTTTTATACCCAACATATGCCAAGTCCTGAAAGTGGCAGTGAGTCACATTTTGCACAAACTCTCCTTCAATTTTCAAAATATCCCAAATTTCCCAATTTCGAGGCCTGAGCCATATTATGGAGCCAAATTCTGGCTCTCTGCACGTATTCGCAGTTTGAAATTGCGACTTTTTTATACCAACATATGCCAAGTACTGAAAGCAGCGTTTGGTCACATTTGTCCCAAACCTCCCTGCAGTTTTCAAAATATCCCAAACATCCCAATTTCGAGGCCTGAGCCATAATTTGGAGCCAAAATCTGGCTCTATGCACGTATTCGTAGTTTGATATTAGGAATTTTTATACCCAACATATGCCAAGTCCTGAAAGCGGCAGTGAGTCACATTTTGCACAAACTCACCTGCAGTTTTCGAAATATCCCAAATATCCCAATTTCGAGGCCTGAGCCTTATTTTGGAGCCAAATTCTGGATCTCTGCATGTATTCGCAGTTTGAAATTGCGACTTTTTTATACCCAACATATGCCAAGTACTGAAAGCGGCAGTGAGTCACATTTTGCCCAAACTCCTTTCCAGTTTTCAAAATAATGCAAATATCCCAATTTCGAGGCCTGAGCCATATTTTGGAGCCAAATGCTGGCTCTCTGCACGTATTCGCAGTTAGAAATTACATCTTTTTATACCCAACATATGCCAAGTACTGAAAGCGGCGTTTGGTGACATTTTTCCCAAACATCCCTGCAGTTTTCAAAATATCCCAATTATCTCAATTTCGAGGCCTAAGCCTTATTTTGGAGCCAAATTCTGGCTCTCTGCACGTATTCGCAGTTCGAAATTACGTCCTTTTATACCCAACATATGCCAAGTACTGAAAGCGGCGTTTGGTCACATTTGTCACAAACCTCCCTGCAGTTTTCAAAATATCCCCAAAATCCCAATTTCGAGGCCTGAGAAATATTTTGGAGCCAAATTCTGGTTCTCTGCATGTATTCGCAGTTTGATATTACGAATTTTTATACCCAACATATGCCAAGTACTGAAAGCGGCAGTGAGTCACATTTTGCACAAACTCCCCTGCAGTTTTCAAAATATCCCAAACATCCCAATTTCGAGGCCTGAGCAATATTTTGGAGCCAAATTCTGGCTCTCTGCACGTATTCGCAGTTTGAAATTACGACTTTTTTATACCCAACATATGCGAAGGACTGAAAGCGGCGTTTGGTCACATTTGTCCCAAACCTCCCTGCAGTTTTCAAAATATCCCAAACATCCCAATTTCGAGGCCTTAGCCGTATTTTGGAGCCAAATTCTGGCTCTCTGCACGTATTTGTAGTTTGATATTACGACTTTTTATACTCAACATATGCAAAGTACTGGACGCAGCAGTGAGTCACATTTTGCCCCACTCCCCTGCAGCTTTCAAAATATCCCAAACATCCCAATTTCGAGCCCTGAGCCATATTTTGGACCCAAATTCTGGCTCTCTGCACGTATTCGCAGTTTGAAAATTCGACTTTTTTATACCCAACATATGCAAAGTACTGAAAGCGGCGTTTGGTCACATTTGTCCCAAACATTCCTGCACTTTTCAAAATATCCCAAACATCCCAATATCGAGGCCTGAGCCATAATTTTGAGCCAAATTCTGGCTCTCTGCACGTATTCGCAGTTTGAAATTACGACTTTTTATACCCAACATATGCCAAGTACTGAAAGCGACGTTTGGTCATATTTGTCCCAAACTCCCCTGCAATTTTCAAAATATCCCAAACTTCCCTATTTTGAGGCCTGAGTCATATTTTGGAGCCAAATTCTGGCTCTCTGCATGTATTCGCAGTTTGAAATTACGACTTTTTATACCCAACATATGCCAAGTCCTGAAAGTGGCAGTGAGTCACATTTTGCACAAACTCCCCTGCAATTTTCAAAATATCCCAAATTTCCAAATTTCGAGGCCTGAGCCATATTATGGAGCCAAATTCTGGCTCTCTGCACGTATTCGCAGTTTGAAATTGCGACTTTTATATACCAACATATGCCAAGTACTGAAAGCAGCATTTGGTCACATTTGTCCCAAACCTCCCTGCAGTTTTCAAAATATCCCAAACATCCCAATTTCGAGGCCTGAGCCATAATTTGGAGCCAAAATCTGGCTCTATGCACGTATTCGCAGTTTGATATTACGAATTTTTATACCCAACATATGCCAAGTCCTGGAAGCTGCAGTGAGTCACATTTTGCACAAAACTCCCCTGCAGTTTTCGAAATATCCCAAATATTCCAGCTTCGAGGCCTGTGACTTATTTTAGAGCCAAATTCTGGATCTCTGCACGTATTCGCAGTGTGAAATAGCGACTTTTTTATACCTAACATATGTCAAGTACTGAATGCGGCATTGAGTCACATTTTGCCCAAACTCCTTTCCAGTTTTCAAAATAATGCAAATATCCCAATTTCGAGGCCTGAGCCATATTTTGGAGCCAAATTCTAGCTCTCTGCCCGTATTCGCAGTACGAAATTACGTCTTTTTATACCCAACATATGCCAAGTACTGAAAGCGGCGTTTGGTCACATTTGTCCCAAACCTTCCTACAGTTTTCAAAATATCCCAAACATCCCAATATCGAGGCCTGAGCCATATTTTGGAGCCAAATTCTGGCTCTCTGCACGTATTCGCAGTTTGAAATTACAATTTTTATACCCAACATATGCCAAGTACTGAAAGCAGCGTTTGGTCATATTTTCCCAAACTCCCCTGCAGTTTTCAAAATATCCCAAACATCCCAATTTCGAGGCCTGAGCCATATTTTGGAGCCAAATTCTGGCTCTCTGCACGTATTCGCAGTTTTAAGTTACGACTTTTTATACCCAACATATGCCAAGTACTGAAAGCGGCGTTTGGTCACATTTGTCCCAAACCTCCTTCCAGTTTTCAAAATATCCCAAACATCCCAATTTCTAGGCCTGGGCCATATTTTGGAGCCAAATTCTGGCTCTATGCACGTATTTGCAGTTTGATATTACGACTTTTTATACCCAACATATGTCAAGTACTGAAAGCGGCAGTGAGTCACATTTTGCACAAACTCCCCTGCAGTTTGCAAAATATCCCAAACATCCCAATTTCGAGGCCTGAGCAATATTTTGGAGCCAAATTCTGGCTCTCTGCACGTATTCGCAGTTTGAAATTACGACTTTTATACCCAACATATGCGAAGGACTGAAAGCGGCGTTTGGTCACATTTGTCCCAAACCTCCCTGCAGTTTTCAAAATATCCCAAACATCCCAATTTCGAGGCCTTAGCCGTATTTTGGAGCCAAATTCTGGCTCTCTGCACGTATTTGTAGTTTGATATTACGACTTTTTATACTCAACATATGCAAAGTACTGGACGCAGCAGTGAGTCACATTTTGCCCCACTCCCCTGCAGCTTTCAAAATATCCCAAACATCCCAATTTCGAGCCCTGAGCCATATTTTGGACCCAAATTCTGGCTCTCTGCACGTATTCGCAGTTTGAAAATTCGACTTTTTTATACCCAACATATGCAAAGTACTGAAAGCGGCGTTTGGTCACATTTGTCCCAAACATTCCTGCACTTTTCAAAATATCCCAAACATCCCAATATCGAGGCCTGAGCCATAATTTTGAGCCAAATTCTGGCTCTCTGCACGTATTCGCAGTTTGAAATTATGACTTTTTATACCCAACATATGCCAAGTACTGAAAGCGACGTTTGGTCATATTTGTCCCAAACTCCCCTGCAATTTTCAAAATATCCCAAACTTCCCTATTTTGAGGCCTGAGTCATATTTTGGAGCCAAATTCTGGCTCTCTGCATGTATTCGCAGTTTGAAATTACGACTTTTTATACCCAACATATGCCAAGTCCTGAAAGTGGCAGTGAGTCACATTTTGCACAAACTCCCCTGCAATTTTCAAAATATCCCAAATTTCCAAATTTCGAGGCCTGAGCCATATTATGGAGCCAAATTCTGGCTCTCTGCACGTATTCGCAGTTTGAAATTGCGACTTTTATATACCAACATATGCCAAGTACTGAAAGCAGCATTTGGTCACATTTGTCCCAAACCTCCCTGCAGTTTTCAAAATATCCCAAACATCCCAATTTCGAGGCCTGAGCCATAATTTGGAGCCAAAATCTGGCTCTATGCACGTATTCGCAGTTTGATATTACGAATTTTTATACCCAACATATGCCAAGTCCTGGAAGCTGCAGTGAGTCACATTTTGCACAAAACTCCCCTGCAGTTTTCGAAATATCCCAAATATTCCAGCTTCGAGGCCTGTGACTTATTTTAGAGCCAAATTCTGGATCTCTGCACGTATTCGCAGTGTGAAATAGCGACTTTTTTATACCCAACATATGTCAAGTACTGAAAGCGGCATTGAGTCACATTTTGCCCAAACTCCTTTCCAGTTTTCAAAATAATGCAAATATCCCAATTTCGAGGCCTGAGCCATATTTTGGAGCCAAATTCTAGCTCTCTGCCCGTATTCGCAGTACGAAATTACATCTTTTTATACCCAACATATGCCAAGTACTGAAAGCGGCGTTTGGTCACATTTGTCCCAAACCTTCCTACAGTTTTCAAAATATCCCAAACATCCCAATATCGAGGCCTGAGCCATATTTTGGAGCCAAATTCTGGCTCTCTGCACGTATTCGCAGTTTGAAATTACAATTTTTATACCCAACATATGCCAAGTACTGAAAGCAGCGTTTGGTCATATTTTCCCAAACTCCCCTGCAGTTTTCAAAATATCCCAAACATCCCAATTTCGAGGCCTGAGCCATATTTTGGAGCCAAATTCTGGCTCTCTGCACGTATTCGCAGTTTTAAGTTACGACTTTTTATACCCAACATATGCCAAGTACTGAAAGCGGCGTTTGGTCACATTTGTCCCAAACCTCCTTCCAGTTTTCAAAATATCCCAAACATCCCAATTTCTAGGCCTGGGCCATATTTTGGAGCCAAATTCTGGCTCTATGCACGTATTTGCAGTTTGATATTACGACTTTTTATACCCAACATATGTCAAGTACTGAAAGCGGCAGTGAGTCACATTTTGCACAAACTCCCCTGCAGTTTGCAAAATGTCTCAAACGTCCCAATTTCGAGGCCTGAGCCATATTTTGGAGCCAAATTCTGGCTCTCTGCACGTATTCGCAGTTTTAAATTACAAATTTTATACCCAACATATGCCAAGTCCTGAAAGCGGCAATTAGTCACATTTTGCACAAACTCCCCTGCAGTTTTCAAAATATCCCAAACACCCCAATTTCGAGGCCGGAGCAATATTTTGGAGCTAAATTAAGGTTCTCTGTATGTATTCGCAGTTTGAAATTAAGACTCTTTATACCCAACATATGCCAAGTACTGAAAGCGGCCTTTTGTCACATTTGTCCCAAACCTTCCTGCAGTTTTCAAAATATCCCAAACATCCCAATATTGAGGCCTGAGCCATGTTTTTGAGCCAAATTCTGGCTCTCTGCAGGTATTCGCAGTTTGAAATTACAACATTTTATACCCAACATATGCCAAGTACTGAAAGCAGCGTTTGGTCATATTTGTCCCAAACTCCCCTGCAGTTTTCAAAATATCCCAAACATCCCAATTTCGAGGCCTGAGCCATATTTTGGAGCCAAATTCTGGCTCTCTTCGCGTATTCGCAGATTGAAATTACGACTTTTTATACCCAACATATGCTAAGTCCTGAAAGCGGCAGTGAGTCACATTTTGCACAAACTCCGCTGCAGTTTTCAAAATATCCTAAATATCCCAATTTCGAGGCCTGAGCCATATTATGGAGCCAAATTCTGGCTCTCTGAACGTATTCGCAGTTTTAAATTGCGACTTTATTATACCCAACATATGCCAAGCACTGAAAGCGGCAGTGAGTCACATTTTGCCCACACTCCCCTCCAGTTTCAAAATAACGCAAATATCCCAATTTCGAGGCCTGAGCCATATTTTGGAGCCAAATTCTGGCTCTCTGCACGTATTCGCAGTTTTAAGTTACGACTTTTTATACCCAACATATGCCAAGTAATGAAAGCGGTGTTTGGTCACATTTGTCCCAAACCTCCTTCCAGTTTTCAAAATATCCCAAACATCCCAATTTCTATCCTGGGCCATATTTTGGAGCCAAATTCTGGCTCTATGCACGTATTTGCAGTGTGATATTACGACTTTTTATACCCAACATATGTCAAGTCCTGAAAACGGCAGTGAGTCACATTTTGCACAAACTCCCCTGCAGTTTTCGAAATATCCCAAATATCCCAATTTCGAGGCCTGAGCCATATTTTGGAGCCAAATTCTGTCTCTCTGCACGTATTCGCAGTTTGATATTACGACTTTTTATACCCAACATATGCAAAGTACTAGACGCAGCAGTGAGTCACATTTTGCAAAAACTTCCCTGCAGTTTTCAAAATATCCCAAATATCCCAATTTCGTGGCCTGAGCCATATTTTGGACCCAAATTCTGGCTCTCTGCACGTATTTGCAGTTTCAAATTGCGACTTTTTTAAACCCAACATATGTCAAGTACTGAAAGCGGCATTTGGTCATATTTGTCCCAAACTCCCCTGCAGTTTTCAAAATATTCCAAACTTCCCAATTTCGAGGCCTGAGTCATATTTTGGAGCCAAATTCTGGCTCTCTGCACGTATTCGCAGTTTGAAATTACGACTTTTTATACCCAACATATGCTAAGTCCTGAAAGCGGCAGTGAGTCACATTTTAAACAAACTCCCCTGCAGTTTTCAAAATATCCTAAATATCCCAATTTCGAGGCCTGAGCCATATTATGGAGCAAAATTCTGGCTCTCTGCACGTTTTCGCAGTTTGAAATTGCGACTTTTTTATACCAACATATGCCAAGTACTGAAAGCAGCGTTTGGTCACATTTGTCCCAAACCTCCCTGCAGTTTTCAAAATATCTCAAACATCCCAATTTCGAGGCCTGAGCCGTAATTTGGAGCCAAATTCTGGCTCTATGCACGTATTCGCAGTTTGATATTACGAATTTTTATACCCAACATATGCCAAGTCCTGAAAGCGGCAGTGAGTCCTATTTTGCACAAACTCCCCTGCAGTTTTCGAAATATCACAATATCCCAATTTCTAGGCCTGAGGCATATTTTAGAGCAAATTCTGGATCTCTGCACGTATTCATAGTTTGATATTGCGACTTTTTTATACCCAACATATGCCAAGTACTGAAAGCGGCATTGAGTCACATTTTGCACAAACTCCCCTGCAGTTTTCGAAATATCGCAAAATCCAAATTTTGAGGCGGAGCCATATTTTGGAGCCTAATTCTGGCTCTCTGCACGTATTCGCAGTTTGAAGTTACGGCTTTTTATACCCAACATATGCCAAGTACTTAAAGCGGCGTTTGGTCACATTTGTCCCAAACCTCCCTCCAGTTTTCAAAATATCCCAAACATCCCAATTTCCAGGCCGGGGCCATATTTCGGAGCCAGATTCTGGCTCTCTGCACGTATTTGCAGTTTGATATTACGACTTTTTATACCCAACATATGCTAAGTCCTGAAAGCGGCAGTGAGTCACATTTTGAACAAACTCCCCCCCAGCAAACACAAATCATCTAGAAAACGTTTGTCTATCTCTTCCCATAGGCGTGGGAATGATTGGCATTGAGAATGGTGCAGGAGAGCCTTTGAGAAACTTTTAATCAAAAAATCCAAACACAAAGGTTTTATAATAAAATGTGTTTCTGCAACTATTTTCTTCCTAATGTATTACAAATAGTTTTTACATGTTTATATATAAAATTTATGGTGTTTTTTTGTAAAATTCATTAATAAATTGTGAATGATATTTATTGGCTCAGTGAAACGTTCAAAATCCATTTTGTTATAATATGATCAGAAAAAAGTAGTTTTCCAAATTTTCTAAATATCGCTCTTTTTAACACAATTTGACTCCTTATGCATTCCACTAAACACTAATATCATGTTTAAATATATAATTTATGTATTATTCCCTAAGATAATTTATGTAAATTATAAAAGTTGCTGGAAAGTGGTGTGAAAGAATCTGAAAACGTTTTGTTGTCTTATATTGGCGTGTTCTTATTAACTAGAGTGAGTAAGAGTGAGCGAGATTGGTTAAGAGTGAATAAGAGTGACTGAGAGTAAGAGTAAGAGTGACTGAAGGTGAGTGAGAGTGCCAGAGCGTGAGTAAGTGTGAGTAAGAGTGAGTGAGAGTGTGTAAGTGTGAGTAAGAGTGAGTGAGAGTGAGTAAAAGTAAGAGTGACTGAGAGTAAGAGTGACAGAGTGAGTAAGAGTGATTGAGAGTAAGGGTGATAATGAGAGTAAGAGTGATTGAGAGTTAGTGAGAGTAAGTTTGATTGAGAGTATGAGTGATTGAGAGTAAGAATGATGAGAGTAAGAGTGATTGGGAGTAAGAGTGATTGGGAGTAAGAGTGATTGGGAGTAGGAGTAAGAGTGAGAGTAGGAGTAAGAGTGACAGTAGGAGTAAGAATGAGAATAAGAGTGATTGAGAGTAAGAGTGAGTAAGAGTAAGAATGAGAGTAAGAGTGATTGAGAGTAAGAGTGATTGGGAGTAAGAGTGATTGGGAGTAAGAGTAAGAGTAAGAATGAGAATAAGAGTGATTGAGAGTAAGAGTGATTGGGAGTAAGAGTAAGAGTGAGTAAGAGTAAGAATGAGAGTAAGAGTGATTGGGAGTAGGAGTGATTGGGAGTAAGAGTGATTGAGAATAAGAGTGAGAGTAAGAGTGATTGAGAGTAAGAGTATGAGAGTAAGAGTGAGAGAGTGAGTATAAATGGGTAAGGGTGACTGAGAGTGAGTAAGAGTGACACAGAGTAAGAGTGACAGAGAGTAAGAGTGACAGAGAGAAAGAGTGACAGAGAGTAAGAGTGACAGAGTAAGAGTGACAGAGAGTAAGAGTGACAGAGAGTAAGTGACAGAGAGTAAGAGTGACAGAGTAAGAGTGACAGAGAGTAAGAGTGACAGAGTAAGAGTGAGTATGAGAGTAAGAGTGAGTATGAGAGTGAGTAAGAGTGAGTAAGGATGACTGAGAGTAAGAGTGAGTAATAGTGCGTAAGAGTGATTGAGAGTAAGAGTGAGTAATAGTGTGTAAGAGTGATTGAGAGTAAGAGTGAGTAATAGTGCGTAAGAGTGATTGACAGTGAGAGTGAGTTAAGAGTGTGAGGTGTGAGAGGGTAGCAGGCCAGGAAGGCAGGATGTGTGGTCACAGGCGAGGCCTAGGCCTCGTGATCTCTAATGTTGGTTTTTATATATATGTTGGATTTTTTGTCCTGTTTCAAATTATAATTATTTAGCAGGAATGTAATAAGATATTGCACAGTATTAATGTGACAATAATATATGCATTATTTCCTTGATAATCAAACTTGTTGTTCAAAGATAATATACAATCTTTGAAGGAAACATTTTGAGAGCGCGAGCTGGCACCACTGTTCTGGTGGTGAGAGAGACATGGTTAGTTGCGCTCAGACCTTCAGTGGTGAAGGGTGTGTCCCAGCTGGCCGCCACCAGCCGCCACCCGCCGCCACCCGCCGCCACCACCACCACCCACCACCACCCACTACCACCCACCATCACCCACCACCACCTACCACCGCCATCACCCACCACCACCCACCACCACCAGCCGCCACCCGCCACCCGCTACCCGCCACCGAAACCCACCGCCACCACCACCCACCACCCACCACCCACCACCAGCTGCCACCACCCACCACCAGCCGCCACCACCCACCACCAGCCGCCACCTGCCACCACCCACCACCCATCACCAGCCGCCACCACCCACCACCAGCCGCCACCTGCCACCACCCACCACCCACCACCAGCCGCCACCCGCCAGCACCCACCACCCACCGCAACCCGCCACCACCCACCATCACCCACCACCACCCGCCACCACCCACCACCAGCCACCAGCCGCCACCCGCCGAAACCCACCACCAGCCACCACCACCCACCACCCACCACCCGCCACCACCCACCACCAACCACCGGCCACCTCCCGCCACCACCCACCACCACCCGCCACCACCCACCACCAGCCGCCACCCGCCACCTCCCGCCACCACCCACCACCAGCCGCCACCCACCACCAGCCGCCACCCACCACCAGCCGCCATGCACCCGCCACCACCCACCACCAGCCGCCACCCACCACCAGCCGCCATCCGCCACCACCCACCACCAGCCGCCACCCGCCCCCAGCCGCCACCCACCACCAGCCGCCACCCACCACCACCACCACCCACCACCAGCCGCCACCACAACCACCCACCACCAGCCGCCACCCGCCACCACCCACCACCAGCCGCCACCCAACACAAGCCGTCACCCGCCACAACCCTCCACCAGCTGCCACCCGCCACCACCCACCACCAGCCGCCACCACAACCACCCACCACCAGCCGCCACCCGCCACCACCCACCACCAGCCGCCACCCACCACAAGCCGCCACCCGCCAAAACCCACCACCAGCCGCCACCCACCACCACCCACCACCAGCCGCCACCACAACCACCCACCACCAGCCGCCACCCGCCACCACCCACCACCAGCCGCCACCCACCACAAGCCGCCACCCGCCAAAACCCACCACCAGCAGCCACCCGCCACCACCCACCACCAGCCGCCACCCACCACAAGCCGCCACCCGCCACTACCCACCACCAGCTGCCACCCACCACCACCCACCACCACCAGCCGCCACCCGCCACCACCCACCACCGCCACCACCCGCCACCACCACCAGCCGCCACCCGCCGCCACCAGCCGCCACCGCCACCAACAGCCGCCACGCCACCGCCACCAGCCGCCACCCACCACCGCCACCCGCCACCACCAGCCGCCACCACCAGCCACCACCACCCACCACCACCAGCCGTCACCCACCACCACCAGCCGCCACCCGCCACCACCCACCACCACCAGCCGCCACCGCCAGCACCCACCACCAGCCGCCACCACCAACCACCACCAGCCGCCACCCGCTACCACCACCTGCCACCACCAGCCGCCACCGCCAGCACCCACCACCAGCCGCCACCACCATGCGCCACCGCCACCACCCACCACCACCAGCCGCCACCCGCCACCACCAGCCGCCACCGCCACCACCCACCACCACCAGCCGCCACCCACCACCCGCCACCACCACAGCCGCCACCACCACCCACCACCACCACCACCACCCGCCATCACCGCCGCCACCGCCACCACCCACCACAGCCGCCGCCATTTATCACCACCGCCACCACCACCCACCACCACCGCCACCACCCATCACAGCCGCCACCACCAGCCGCCACCGCCCACAACCAGCCACCATCACCGCCACCAGCCGCCACCACCACCACCACCAGCCGCCATCACAGCCACCACCACCGCCACCAGCCGCCACCACCCATCACAACCGCCGCCGCCCGCAACCGCCCGCCACCGCCCACGACCACCCACCACTACCGCCCGCCACCACCGCCGCCACTGTCCGCCACCGCCAGACACAGCCGCCAGTGTCCGCCACCGCCGCCACCGCCACCACTGTCTGCCGGCCGCCACTGTCCGCCACCGCCAGACACAGCCGCCAGTGTCCACCACCGCCGCCACCGCCACCACTGTCTGCCGGCCGCCACTGTCCGCCACCGCCACTACTGTCCGCCCGCTGCCACTGTCCACCCGCCGACACTGTCCACCCGCCACCACTGTCCGCCATTTTTACCACTGTCCGCCCGCCACCGCCGCCACTGTCCGCCACCGCCACCACTGTCCGCCCGCCGCCAGTGTCCGCCACCGCCGCCACTGTCCGCCACCGCCACCACTGTCCGCCCGCTGCCACTGTTCGCCACCGCCACTACTGTCTGCCCGCTGCCACTGTTCACCCGCCGCCACTGTCCACCCGCCGCCACTGTCCGCCACCACTACCACTGTCCGCCACCGCCACCACTGTCCGCCACCGCCACCACTGTCCGCCACCGCCACCACTGTCCGCCACCGCCACCACTGTCTGCCCGCCGCCACTGTCCACCACCACTGTCCGCCCGCCGCCACTGTCCGCCAAAGCCGCCACTGTCCGCCACAGCCGCCACTGTCCGCCCGCCGCCACTGTCCACACCGCCGCCACTGTCCACACCGCCGCCACTGTCCGCCACCGCCGCCACTCTCCGCCGTACAGCCTTCCCTCTCTCCGTTAGTAAATAATTATAATTGTTAGTAAATAATAAAAGAAATATAAATTATTAGATTTTTTTACCCTTAAATTGGTTTTAATATTTAAATTGAAAATAATAATATAATATAAAATAAACTATAATAAAAATAATAATATAATATAAAATAATATAATTTAATTTCAAGAATTTTAACTTTAAACACAAAGATGTGAAAAGTGTTCAGATTATAGGCTCAAACCTTTCACAAGAGATTAATATTGGTATATGAATGGATTATGAATGACTCATGTTAGGATTGTAAAGTTGCCACAACATCTCAAGTTAGTGTTAGATACGAAGGTTTTGGTTATAAGTTGTGGAAACCTATTTAAGTCCACACACAATATCGTATCTGATACGATAAAACAAACGTTTCCAATCCTTTCAAATACTTTCCAGATATGTTGTGGCAACCTAAAATTGTTTGCTAGGCTTATAGTTTTCAAAATATCCTAAATATCCCAATTTCGAGGCCTGAGCCATATTATGGAGCCAAATTCTGGCTCTCTGCACGTATTCGCAGTTTGAAATTGCGACTTTTTTATACCAACATATGCCAAGTACTGAAAGCAGCGTTTGGTCACATTTATCCCAAACCTCCCTCCAGTTTTCAAAATATCTAAAACATCCCAATTTCGAGGCCTGAGCCGTAATTTGGAGCCAAATTCTGGCTCTATGCACGTATTCGCAGATTGATATTACGACTTTTTATACCCAACATATGCCAAGTCCTGAAAGCGGCAGTGAGTCACATTTTGCACAAACTCCCCTGCAGTTTTCGTAATATCGCAATATCCCAATTTCGAGGCCTGAGGCATATTTTGGAGCCAAATTCTGGATCTCTGAACGTATTCGGAGTTTGAAATTGCGACTTTTTTATACCCAACATATGCCAAGTACTGAAAGCAGCATTGAGTCACATTTTGCACAAACTCCCCTGCAGTTTTCGAAATATCACAATATCCCAATTTCGAGGCCTGAGCCATATTTTGGAGCCAAATTCTGGCTCTCTGCACGTATTCGCAGGTTTAAGTTACGAATTTTTATACCCAACATATGCCAAGTACTGAAAGCGGCGTTTGGTCACATTTGTCCCAAACCTCCCTCCAGTTTTCAAAATATCCCAAACATCCCAATTTCTAGGCCTGAGCCATATTTTAGAGCCAAATTCTGGCTCTCTGCACGTATTCGCAGTTTGATATTACGACTTTTTATACCCAACATATGCAAAGTACTGGACGCAGCAGTGAGTCACATTTTGCAAAAACTTCCCTGCAGTTTTCAAAATATCCCAAACATCCCAATTTTGTGGCCTGAGCCATATTTTGGACCCAAATTCTGGCTCTCTGCACGTATTCGCAGTTTGAAATTACGACTTTTTATACCCAACATATGTCAAGTACTGAAAGAGGCATTTGGTCATATTTGTCCCAAACTCCCCTGCAGTTTTCAAAATATCCCAAACATCCCAATTTCGAGGCCTGAGCCATATTTTGGAGCCAAATTCTGGCTCTCTGCACGTATTCGCAGTTTGAAATTACGACTTTTTATACCCAACATATATCAAGTACTGAAAGAGACATTTGGTCATATTTGTCCGAAACTCCCCTGCATTTTTCAAAATATCCCAAACTTCCCAATTTCGGGGCCTGTGTCATATTTTGGAGCCAAATTCTGGCTCATTGCACGTATTCGCAGTTTGAAATTACGACTTTTTATACCCAACATATGCTAAGTCCTGAAAGCGGCAGTGAGTCACATTTTGAACAAACTCCCCTGTAGTTTTCAAAATATCCTAAATATCCCAATTTCGAGGCCTGAGCCATATTATGGAGCCAAATTCTGGCTCTCTGCTCGTATTCGCAGTTTGAAATTGCGACTTTTTTATACCAACATATGCCAAGTACTGAAAGCAGCGTTTGGTCACATTTGTCCCAAACCTCCCTGCAGTTTTCAAAATATCTCAAACATCCCAATTTCGAGGCCTGAGCCGTAATTTGGAGCCAAATTCTGGCTCTATGCACGTATTCGAAGTTTGATATTACGACTTTTTATACCCAACGTATGCCAAGTCCTGAAAGCGGCAGTGAGTCACATTTTGCACAAACTCCCCTGCAGTTTTCGAAGTATCGCAATATCCCAATTTCGAGGCCTGAGGCAAATTTTGGAGCCAAATTCTAGATCTCTGCACGTATTCGGAGTTTGAAATTGCGACTTTTTTATACCCAACATATGCCAAGTACTGAAAGCGGCATTGAGTCACATTTTGCACAAACTCCCCTGCAGTTTTCGAAATATCGCAATATCCCATTTTCGAGGCCTGAGCCATATTTTGGAGCCAAATTCTGGTTCTCTGCACGTATTCACAGTTTTAAGTTACGACTTTTTATACCCAACATAGGTCAAGTACTGAAAGCGGCGTTTGGTCACATTTGTCCCAAACCTCCCTCCAGTTTTCAAAATATATCAAACATCCCAATTTCTAGGACTGGGCCATATTTTGGAGCCAAATTCTGGCTCTCTGCACGTATTCGCAGTTTGATATTACGACTTTTTAAAGCCAACATATGCAAAGTACTGGATGCAGCAGTGAGTCACATTTTGTAAAAACTTCCCTGCAGTTTTCAAAATATCCCAAACATCCCAATTTCGTGGCCTGAGCCATATTTTGGACCCAAATTCTGGCTCTCTGCACGTATTCGCAGTTTGAAATTACGACCTTTTTATACCCAACATATGCGAAGTACTAAAAGCGGCGTTTGGTCACATTTTTCCCAAACCTTCCTGCAGTTTTCAAAATATCCCAAACATCCCAATTTCGTGGCCTGAGCCATATTTTGGAGCCAAATTCTGGCTCTCTGCACGTATTCGCAGTTTGAAATTACGACTTTTTATACTCTACATATGCCAAGTACTGAAAGCGGCGTTTGGTCATATTTATCCCAAACTCCCCTGCAGTTTTCAAAATATGCCAAACATCCCAATTTCGAGGCCTGAGACATAATTTGGAGCCAAATTCTGGCTCTCTGCACGTATTCACAGTTTGAAATTACGACTTTTTATACTCAACATATGCCAAGTACTGAAAGAGGCATTTGGTCATATTTGTCCCAAACTCCCCTGCAGTTTTCAAAATATCCTAAATATCCCAATTTCGAGGCCTGAGCCTTATTATGGAGCCAAATTCTGGCTCTCTGCACGTATTCGCAGTTTGAAATTGCGACTTTTTAATACCAACATATGCCAAGTACTGAAAGCAGCGTTTGGTCACATTTGTCCCAAACCTCCC
Organism: Procambarus clarkii; assembly: GCF_040958095.1. Taxonomy (NCBI): domain Eukaryota; kingdom Metazoa; phylum Arthropoda; class Malacostraca; order Decapoda; family Cambaridae; genus Procambarus; species Procambarus clarkii. The sequence continues at coordinate 2,104,754 of NC_091226.1, forward strand.
TGCAGTTTTCAAAATATCTCAAACATCCCAATTTCGAGGCCTGAGCCGTAATTTGGAGCCAAATTCTTGCTCTATGCACGTATTCGCAGTTTGATATTACGAATTTTTATACCCAACATATGCCAAGTCCTGAAAGCGGCAGTGAGTCACATTTTGCACAAACTCCCCTGCAGTTTTCGAAATATCCCAAATATCCCAATTTCGAGGCCTGAGGCATATTTTGGAGCCAAATTCTGGATCTCTGCACGTATTCGCAGTTTGAAATTGCGACTTTTTTATACCCAACATATGCCAAGCACTGAAAGCGGCAGTGAGTCACATTTTGCCCAACCTCCCCTCCAGTTTCAAAATAACGCAAATATCCCAATTTCGAGGCCTGAGCCATATTTTGGAGCCAAATTCTGGCTCTCTGCACGTATTCGCAGTTTTAAGTTACGACTTTTTATACCCAACATATGCCAAGTACTGAAAGCGGTGTTTGGTCACATTTGTCCTAAACCTCCTTCCAGTTTTCAAAATATCCCAATTTCTTTCCTGGGCCATATTTTGGAGCCAAATTCTGGCTCTATGCACGTATTTGCAGTGTGATATTACGACTTTTTATACCCAACATATGTCAAGTCCTGAAAACGGCAGTGAGTCACATTTTGCACAAACTCCCCTGCAGTTTTCGAAATATCCCAAATATCCCAATTTCGAGGCCTGAGCCATATTTTGGAGCCAAATTCTGTCTCTCTGCACGTATTCGCAGTTTGATATTACGACTTTTTATACCCAACATATGCAAAGTACTAGACGCAGCAGTGAGTCACATTTTGCAAAAACTTCCCTGCAGTTTTCAAAATATCCCAAATATCCCAATTTCGTGGCCTGAGCCATATTTTGGACCCAAATTCTGGCTCTCTGCACGTATTCGCAGTTTCAAATTGCGACTTTTTTAAACCCAACATATGTCAAGTACTGAAAGCGGCATTTGGTCATATTTGTCCCAAACTCCCCTGCAGTTTTCAAAATATTCCAAACTTCCCAATTTCGAGGCCTGAGTCATATTTTGGAGCCAAATTCTGGCTCTCTGCACGTATTCGCAGTTTGAAATTATGACTTTTTATACCCAACATATGCTAAGTCCTGAAAGCGGCAGTGAGTCACATTTTAAACAAACTCCCCTGCAGTTTTCAAAATATCCTAAATATCCCAATTTCGAGGCCTGAGCCATATTATGGAGCAAAATTCTGGCTCTCTGCACGTATTCGCAGTTTGAAATTGCGACTTTTTTATACCAACATATGCCAAGTACTGAAAGCAGCGTTTGGTCACATTTGTCCCAAACCTCCCTGCAGTTTTCAAAATATCTCAAACATCCCAATTTCGAGGCCTGAGCCGTAATTTGGAGCCAAATTCTGGCTCTATGCACGTATTCGCAGTTTGATATTACGAATTTTTATACCCAACATATGCCAAGTCCTGAAAGCGGCAGTGAGTCACATTTTGCACAAACTCCCCTGCAGTTTTCGAAATATCGCAATATCCCAATTTCGAGGCCTGAGGCATATTTTAGAGCAAATTCTGGATCTCTGCACGTATTCGGAGTTTGATATTGCGACTTTTTTATACCCAACATATGCCAAGTACTGAAAGCGGCATTGAGTCACATTTTGCACAAACTCCCCTGCAGTTTTCGAAATATCGCAAAATCCAAATTTTGAGGCGGAGCCATATTTTGGAGCCTAATTCTGGCTCTCTGCACGTATTCGCAGTTTTAAGTTACGGCTTTTTATACCTAACATATGCCAAGTACTGAAAGCGGCGTTTGGTCACATTTGTCCCAAACCTCCCTCCAGTTTTCAAAATATCCCAAACATCCCAATTTCCAGGCCGGGGCCATATTTCGGAGCCAGATTCTGGCTCTCTGCATGTATTTGCAGTTTGATATTACGACTTTTTATACCCAACATATGCTAAGTCCTGAAAGCGGCAGTGAGTCACATTTTGAACAAACTCCCCCCCAGCAAACACAAATCATCTAGAAAACGTTTGTCTATCTCTTCCCATAGGCGTGGGAATGATTGGCATTGAGAATGGTGCAGGAGAGCCTTTGAGAAACTTTTAATCAAAAAATCCAAACACAAAGGTTTTATAATAAAATGTTTTTCTGCAACTATTTTCTTCCTAATGTATTACAAATAGTTTTTACATGTTTATATATAAAATTTATGGTGTTTTTTTTGTAAAATTCATTAATAAATTGTGAATGATATTTATTGGCTCAGTGAAACGTTCAAAATCCATTTTGTTATAATATGATCAGAAAAAAGTAGTTTTCCAAATTTTCTAAAAATCGCTCTTTTTAACACAATTTGACTCCTTATGCATTCCACTAAACACTAATATCATGTTTAAATATATAATTTATGTATTATTCCCTAAGATAATTTATGTAAATTATAAAAGTTGCTGGAAAGTGGTGTGAAAGAATCTGAAAACGTTTTGTTGTCTTATATTGGCGTGTTCTTATTAACTAGAGTGAGTAAGAGTGAGCGAGAGTGGGTAAGAGTGAATAAGAGTGACTGAGAGTAAGAGTAAGAGTGACTGAAGGTGAGTGAGAGTGCCAGAGCGTGTGTAAGTGTGAGTAAGAGTGAGTGAGAGTGTGTAAGTGTGAGTAAGAGTGAGTGAGAGTGAGTAAAAGTAAGAGTGACTGAGAGTAAGAGTGACAGAGTGAGTAAGAGTGATTGAGAGTAAGGGTGATAATGAGAGTAAGAGTGATTGAGAGTTAGTGAGAGTAAGTTTGATTGAGAGTAAGAGTGATTGAGAGTAGGAATGATTGAGAGTAAGAGTGATTGGGAGTAAGAGTGATTGGGAGTAAGAGTGATTGGGAGTAGGAGTAAGAGTGAGAGTAGGAGTAAGAGTGAGAGTAGGAGTAAGAATGAGAATAAGAGTGATTGAGAGTAAGAGTGAGTAAGAGTAAGAATGAGAGTAAGAGTGATTGAGAGTAAGAGTGATTGGGAGTAAGAGTGATTGGGAGTAAGAGTAAGAGTAAGAATGAGAATAAGAGTGATTGAGAGTAAGAGTGATTGGGAGTAAGAGTAAGAGTGAGTAAGAGTAAGAATGAGAGTAAGAGTGATTGGGAGTAGGAGTGATTGGGAGTAAGAGTGATTGAGAACAAGAGTGAGAGTAAGAGTGATTGAGAGTAAGAGTGATTGAGAGTAAGAGTATGAGAGTAAGAGTGAGAGAGTGAGTATAAATGGGTAAGGGTGACTGAGAGTGAGTAAGAGTGACACAGAGTAAGAGTGACAGAGAGTAAGAGTGACAGAGAGAAAGAGTGACAGAGAGTAAGAGTGACAGAGTAAGAGTGACAGAGAGTAAGAGTGACAGAGAGTAAGTGACAGAGAGTAAGAGTGACAGAGTAAGAGTGACAGAGAGTAAGAGTGACAGAGTAAGAGTGAGTATGAGAGTAAGAGTGAGAATGAGAGTGAGTAAGAGTGAGTAAGGATGACTGAGAGTAAGAGTGAGTAATAGTGCGTAAGAGTGATTGAGAGTAAGAGTGAGTAATAGTGTGTAAGAGTGATTGAGAGTACGAGTGAGTAATAGTGTGTAAGAGTGATTGAGAGTGAGAGTGAGTTAAGAGTGTGAGGTGTGAGAGGGTAGCAGGCCAGGAAGGCAGGATGTGTGGTCACAGGCGAGGCCTAGGCCTCGTGATCTCTAATGTTGGTTTTTATATATATGTTGGATTTTTTGTCCTGTTTCAAATTATAATTATTTAGCAGGAATGTAATAAGATAATGCACAGTATTAATGTGACAATAATATATGCATTATTTCCTTGATAATCAAACTTGTTGTTCAAAGATAATATACAATCTTTGAAGGAAACATTTTGAGAGCGCGAGCTGGCACCACTGTTCTGGTGGTGAGAGAGACATGGTTAGTTGCGCTCAGACCTTCAGTGGTGAAGGGTGTGTCCCAGCTGGCCGCCACCAGCCGCCACCCGCCGCCACCCGCCGCCACCACCACCACCCACCACCACCCACTACCACCCACCATCACCCACCACCACCTACCACCGCCATCACCCACCACCACCCACCACCACCAGCCGCCACCCGCCACCCACCACCCGCCACCGAAACCCGCCGCCACCTCCACCCACCACCCACCACCCACCACCAGCTGCCACCACCCACCACCCACCACCAGCCGCCACCACCCACCACCAGCCGCCACCTGCCACCACCTACCACCCACCACCAGCCGCCACCACCCACCACCAGCCGCCACCTGCCACCACCCACCACCCACCACCAGCCGCCACCCGCCAGCACCCACCACCCACCGCAACCCGCCACCACCCACCATCACCCACCACCACCCGCCACCACCCACCACCAGCCGCCAGCCGCCACCCGCTGAAACCCACCACCAGCCGCCACCACCCACCACCCACCACCCACCACCCGCCACCACCCACCACCAACCACCGGCCACCACCCGCCACCACCCACCACCACCCGCCACCACCCACCACCAGCCGCCACCCGCCACCACCCGCCACCACCCACCACCAGCCGCCACCCACCACCAGCCGCCACACACCACCAGCCGCCATGCACCCGCACCACCCACCACCAGCCGCCACCCACCACCAGCCGCCACCCGCCACCAACCACCACCAGCCGCCACCCGCCCCCAGCCGCCACCCACCACCAGCCGCCACCCGCCACCACCACCACCCACCACCAGCCGCCACCACAACCACCCACCACCAGCCGCCACCCGCCACCACCCACCACCAGCCGCCACCCACCACAAGCCGTCACCCGCCACAACCCACCACCAGCTGCCACCCGCCACCACCCACCACCAGCCGCCACCACAACCACCCACCACCAGCCGCCACCCGCCACCACCCACCACCAGCCGCCACCCACCACAAGCCGCCACCCGCCAAAACCCACCACCAGCTGCCACCCACCACCACCCACCACCAGCCGCCACCACAACCACCCACCACCAGCCGCCACCCGCCACCACCCACCACCAGCCGCCACCCACCACAAGCCGCCACCCGCCAAAACCCACCACCAGCCGCCACCCGCCACCACCCACCACCAGCCGCCACCCACCACAAGCCACCACCCGCCACAACCCACCACCAGCTGCCACCCGCCACCACCCACCACCAGCCGCCACCACAACCACCCACCACCAGCCGCCACCCGCCACCACCCACCACCAGCTGCCACCCACCACAAGCCGCCACCCGCCAAAACCCACCACCAGCCGCCACCCGCCACCACCCACCACCAGCCGCCACCCACCACCAGCCGCCACCCGCCACCCGCCACCACCCGCCACCACCCACCACCAGCCGCCACCCACCACCAGCCGCCACCCGCCACCCGCCACCACCCGCCACCACCCACCACCAGCCGCCACCCACCACCAGCCGCCACCCACCACCAGCCGCCGCCCGCCACCACCCACCACCAGCCACCACCACCAGCCGCCACCCGCCGCCACCACCCACCACCACCCACCACCCGCCACCACCACCAGCCGCCACCCGCCGCCACCAGCCGCCACCGCCACCAACAGCCACCACGCCACCGCCACCAGCCGCCACCCACCACCGCCGCCCGCAACCACCAGCCGCCACCACCAGCCACCACCACCCACCACCACCAGCCGTCACCCACCACCACCAGCCGCCACCCGCCACCACCCACCACCACCAGCCGCCACCGCCAGCACCCACCACCAGCCGCCACCACCAACCACCACCAGCCGCCACCCGCCACCACCACCCGCCACCACCAGCCGCCACCGCCAGCACCCACCACCAGCCGCCACCACCAGGCGCCACCGCCACCACCCACCACCACCAGCTGCCACCCGGCACCACCAGCCGCCACCGCCACCACCCACCACCACCAGCCGCCACCCACCACCCGCCACCACCACAGCTGCCACCACCACCCACCACCACCACCACCACCCGCCATCACCGCCGCCACCACCGCCACCACCCACCACAGCCGCCGCCATTTATCACCACCGCCACCACCACCCACCACCACCGCCACCACCCATCACAGCCGCCACCACCAGCCGCCACCGCCCACAACCAGCCACCATCACCGCCACCAGCCGCCACCACCACCACCACCAGCCGCCATCACCGCCACCACCACCGCCACCAGCCGCCACCACCCATCACAGCCGCCGCCGCCCGCCACCGCCCGCCACCGCCCACGACCACCCACCACTACCGCCCGCCACCACCGCCGCCACTGTCCGCCACCGCCAGACACAGCCGCCAGTGTCCGCCACCGCCGCCACTGTCCGCCACCGCCACCACTGTCTGCCCGCCGCCACTGTCCGCCACCGCCACTACTGTCCGCCCGCTGCCACTGTCCACCCGCCGACACTGTCCACCCGCCACTACTGTCCGCCACCACTACCACTGTCCGCCCGCCACCGCCGCCACTGTCCGCCACCGCCACCACTGTCCGCCCGCCGCCAGTGTCCGCCACCGCCGCCACTGTCCGCCACCGCCACCACTGTCCGCCCGCTGCCACTGTTCGCCACCGCCACTACTGTCTGCCCGCTGCCACTGTTCACCCGCCGCCACTGTCCACCCGCCGCCACTGTCCGCCACCACTACCACTGTCCGCCACCGCCACCACTGTCCGCCACCGCCACCACTGTCCGCCACAGCCGCCACTATCCGCCACCGCCACCACTCTCCGCCACCGCCGCCACTGTCCGCCACCGCCGCCACTCTCCGCCGTACAGCCTTCCCTCTCTCCGTTAGTAAATAATTATAATTGTTAGTAAATAATAAAAGAAATATAAATTATTAGATTTTTTTACCCTTAAATTGGTTTTAATATTTAAATTGAAAATAATAATATAATATAAAATAAACTATAATAAAAATAATAATATAATATAAAATAATATAATTTAATTTCAAGAAATTTAACTTTAAACACAAAGATGTGAAAAGTGTTCAGATTATAGGCTCAAACCTTTCACAAGAGATTAATATTGGTATATGAATGGATTATGAATGACTCATGTTAGGATTGTAAAGTTGCCACAACATCTCAAGTTAGTGTTAGATACGAAGGTTTTGGTTATAAGTTGTGGAAACCTATTTAAGTCCACACACAATATCGTATCTGATACGATAAAACAAACGTTTCCAATCCTTTCAAATACTTTCCAGATATGTTGTGGCAACCTAAAATTGTTTGCTGGGCCTAGAGTTTTCAAAATATCCTACATATATCCAATTTCGAGGCCTGAGCCATATTATGGAGCCAAATTCTGGCTCTCTGCACGTATTCGCAGTTTGAAATTGCGAGTTTTTTATACCATCATATGCCAAGTACTGAAAGCAGCGTTTGGTCACATTTATCCCAAACCTCCCTCCAGTTTTCAAAATATCTCAAACATCCCAATTTCGAGGCCTGAGCCGTAATTTGGAGCCAAATTCTGGCTCTATGCACGTATTCGCAGTTTGATATTACGACTTTTTATACCCAACATATGCCAAGTCCTGAAAGCGGCAGTGAGTCACATTTTGCACAAACTCCCCTGCAGTTTTCGTAATATCGCAATATCCCAATTTCGAGGCCTGAGGCATATTTTGGAGCCAAATTCTGGATCTCTGCACGTATTCGGAGTTTGAAATTGCGACTTTTTTATACCCAACATATGCCAAGTACTGAAAGCGGCATTGAGTCACATTTTGCACAAACTCCCCTGCAGTTTTCGAAATATCGCAATATCCCAATTTCGAGGCCTGAGCCATATTTTGGAGCCAAATTCTGGCTCTCTGCACGTATTCGCAGGTTTAAGTTACGAATTTTTATACCCAACATATGCCAAGTACTGAAAGAGGCGTTTGGTCACATTTGTCCCAAACCTCCCTCCAGTTTTCAAAATATCCCAAACATCCCAATTTCTAGGCCTGGGCCATATTTTGGAGCCAAATTCTGGCTCTCTGAACGTATTCGCAGTTTGATATTACGACTTTTTATACCCAACATATGGAAAGTACTGGACGCAGCAGTGAGTCACATTTTGCAAAAACTTCCCTGCAGTTTTCAAAATATCCCAAACATCCCAATTTTGTGGCCTGAGCCATATTTTGGACCCAAATTCTGGCTCTCTGCACGTATTCGCAGTTTGAAATTACGACTTTTTATACCCAACATATGTCAAGTACTGAAAGAGGCATTTGGTCATATTTGTCCCAAACTCCCCTGCAGTTTTCAAAATATCCCAAACATCCCAATTTCGAGGCCTGAGCCATATTTTGGAGCCAAATTCTGGCTCTCTGCACGTATTCGCAGTTTGAAATTACGAATTTTTATACCCAACATATGTCAAGTACTGAAAGAGGCATTTGGTCATATTTGTCCCAAACTCCCCTGCATTTTTCAAAATAACCCAAACTTCCCAATTTCGGGGCCTGAGTCATATTTTGGAGCCAAATTCTGGCTCATTGCACGTATTCGCAGTTTGAAATTACGACTTTTTATACCCAACATATGCTAAGTCCTGAAAGCGGCAGTGAGTCACATTTTGAACAAACTCCCCTGTAGTTTTCAAAATATCCTAAATATCCCAATTTCGAGGCCTGAGCCATATTATGGAGCCAAATTCTGGCTCTCTGCACATATTCGCAGTTTGAAATTGCGACTTTTTTATACCAACATATGCCAAGTACTGAAAGCAGCGTTTGGTCACATTTGTCCCAAACCTCCCTGCAGTTTTCAAAATATCTCAAACATCCCAATTTCGAGGCCTGAGCCGTAATTTGGAGCCAAATTCTGGCTCTATGCATGTATTCGCAGTTTGATATTACGACTTTTTATACCCAACGTATGCCAAGTCCTGAAAGCGGCAGTGAGTCACATTTTGCACAAACTCCCCTGCAGTTTTCGAAATATCGCAATATCCCATTTTCGAGGCCTGAGCCATATTTTGGAGCCAAATTCTGGTTCTCAGCACGTATTCGCAGTTTTAAGTTACGACTTTTTATACCCAACATATGCCAAGTACTGAAAGCGGCGTTTGGTCACATTTGTCCCAAACCTCCCTCCAGTTTTCAAAATATATCAAACATCCCAATTTCTAGGCCTGGGCCATATTTTGGAGCCAAATTCTGGCTCTCTGCACGTATTCGCAGTTTGATATTACGACTTTTTAAAGCCAACATATGCAAAGTACTGGATGCAGCAGTGAGTCACATTTTGTAAAAACTTCCCTGCAGTTTTCAAAATATCCCAAACATCCCAATTTCGTGGCCTGAGCCATATTTTGGACCCAAATTCTGGCTCTCTGCACGTATTCGCAGTTTGAAATTACGACTTTTTATACTCTACATATGCCAAGTACTGAAAGCGGCGTTTGGTCATATTTATCCCAAACTCCCCTGCAGTTTTCAAAATATGCCAAACATCCCAATTTCGAGGCCTGAGACATATTTTGGAGCCAAATTCTGGCTCTCTGCACGTATTCACAGTTTGAAATTACGACTTTTTATACTCAACATATGCCAAGTACTGAAAGAGGCATTTGGTCATATTTGTCCCAAACTCCCCTGCAGTTTTCAAAATATTCCAAACTTCCCAATTTCGAGGCCTGAGTCATATTTTGGAGCCAAATCCTGGCTCTCTGCACGTTTTCGCAGTTTGAAATTACGACTTTTTATACCCAACATATGCTAAGTCCTGAAAGCGGCAGTGAGTCACATTTTGCACAAACTCCCCTGCAGTTTTCAAAATATCCTAAATATCCTAATTTCGAGGCCTGAGCCATATTATGGAGCAAAAGTCTGGCTCTCTGCACGAATTCGCAGTTTGAAATTGCGACTTTTTTATACCAACATATGCCAAGTACTGAAAGTAGCGTTTGGTCACATTTGTCCCAAACCTCCCTGCAGTTTTCAAAATATCTCAAACATCCAAATTTCGAGGCCTGAGGTGTAATTTGGAGCCAAATTCTGGCTTTATGCACGTATTCGCAGTTTGATATTATGACTTTTTATACCCAACATATGCCAAGTCGTGAAAGCGGCAGTGAGTCACATTTTGCACAAACTCCCCTGCAGTTTTCGAAATATCCTAAATATCCCAATTTGAAGGCCTGAGGCATATTTTGGAGACAAATTCTGGATCTCTGCACGTATTCGCAGTTTGAAATTGCGAATTTTTTATACCCAACATATGCCAAGTACTGAAAGCGGCAGTGAGTCACATTTTGCCCAAACTCCCCTGCAGTTTTCGAAATATCCTAAATATCCCAATTTCGTGGCCTGAGCCATATTTTGGACCCAATTTCTGGCTCTCTGCACGTATTCGCAGTATGAAATTACGACTTTTTTATACCCAACATATGCGAAGTACTGAAAGACACGTTTGGTCACATTTGTCCCAAACCTTCCTGCAGTTTTCAAAATATCCTAAATATCCCAGTTTCGAGGCCTGAGCCATATTATGGAGCCAAATTCTGGCTCTCTGCACGTATTCGCAGTTTGAAATTGCGACTTTTTATAACCAACATATGCAAAGTACTGGACACAGCAGTGAGACACATTTTGCAAAAACTTCCCTGCAGTTTTCAAAATATCACAAACATCCCAATTTCGTGGCCTGAGCCATATTTTGGACCCAAATTCTGGCTCTCTGCACGTATTCGCAGTTTGAAATTACGACCTTTTTATACTCAACATATGCGAAGTACTAAGAGCGGCGTTTGGTCACATTTGTCCTAAACCTTCCTGCAGTTTTCAAAATATCCCAAACATCCCAATATCGAGGCCTGAGCCATATTTTGGAGCCAAATTCTGGCTCTCTGCACGTATTCGCAGTTTGAAATTACGACATTTTATACCCAACATATGCCAAGTACTGAAAGCAGCGTTTGGTCATATTTGTCCCAAACTCCCCTGCAGTTTTCAAAATTTCCCAAACATCCCAATTTCGAGGCCTGAGCCATATTTTGGAGCCAAATTCTGGCTCTCTGCACGTATTCGCAGTTTGAAATTGCGACTTTTTTATACCCAACATATGTCAAGTACTGAAAGCGGCGTTTGGTCATATTTGTCCCAAACTCCCTTGCAGTTTTCAAAATATCCCAAACTTCCCAATTTCGAGGCCTGAGTCATATTTTGGAGCCAAATTCTGGCTCTCTGCACGTTTTCGCAGTTTGAAATTACGACTTTTTATACCCAACATATGCTAAGTCCTGAAAGCGGCAGTGAGTCACATTTTGCACAAACTCCCCTGCAGTTCTCAAAATATCCTAAATATCCCAATTTCGAGGCCTGAGCTGTAATTTGGAGCCAAATTCTGGTTCTCTGCACGTATTCGCAGTTTTAAGTTACGACTTTTTATACCCAACATATGCCAAGTACTGAAAGCGGCGTTTGGTCACATTTGTCCCAAACCTCCCTCCAGTTTTCAAAATATATCAAACATCCCAATTTCTAGGCCTGGGCCATATTTTGGAGCCAAATTCTGGCTCTCTGCACGTATTCGCAGTTTGATATTACGACTTTTTAAAGCCAACATATGCAAAGTACTGGATGCAGCAGTGAGTCACATTTTGTAAAAACTTCCCTGCAGTTTTCAAAATATCCCAAACATCCCAATTTCGTGGCCTGAGCCATATTTTGGACCCAAATTCTGGCTCTCTGCACGTATTCGCAGTTTGAAATTACGACTTTTTATACTCTACATATGCCAAGTACTGAAAGCGGCGTTTGGTCATATTTATCCCAAACTCCCCTGCAGTTTTCAAAATATGCCAAACATCCCAATTTCGAGGCCTGAGACATATTTTGGAGCCAAATTCTGGCTCTCTGCACGTATTCACAGTTTGAAATTACGACTTTTTATACTCAACATATGCCAAGTACTGAAAGAGGCATTTGGTCATATTTGTCCCAAACTCCCCTGCAGTTTTCAAAATATTCCAAACTTCCCAATTTCGAGGCCTGAGTCATATTTTGGAGCCAAATTCTGGCTCTCTGCACGTTTTCGCAGTTTGAAATTACGACTTTTTATACCCAACATATGCTAAGTCCTGAAAGCGGCAGTGAGTCACATTTTGCACAAACTCCCCTGCAGTTCTCAAAATATCCTAAATATCCCAATTTCGAGGCCTGAGCCATATTATGGAGCCAAATTCTGGCTCTCTGCACGTATTCGCAGTTTGAAATTGCGAATTTTTTATACCAAAATGTCCCAAGTACTGAAAGCAGCGTTTAGTCACATTTGTCCCAAACCTCCCTGCAGTTTTCAAAATATATCAAACATCCCAATTTCGAGGCCTGAGCTGTAATTTGGAGCCAAATTCTGGCTCTATGCACGTATTCGCAGTTTGATATTACGACTTTTTATACCCAACATATGCCAAGTCCTGAAAGCGGCAGTGAGTCACATTTTGCACAAACTCCCCTGCAGTTTTCGAAATATCCTAAATATCCCAATTTCGAGGCCTGAGGCATATTTTGGAGAAAAATTCTTGATCTCGGCACGTATTCGCAGTTTGAAATTGCGACTTTTTTATACCCAACATATGCCAAGTACTGAAAGCGGCAGTGAGTCACATTTTGCCCAAACTCCCCTCTAGTTTTCAAAATAACGCAAATATCCAAATTTCGAGGCCTGAGCCATATATTGTAGCAAAATTCTGGCTCTCTGCACGTATTCGCAGTTTTAAGTTACGACTTTTTATACCCAACATATGCCAAGTACTGAAAGCGGCGTTTGGTCACATTTGTCCCAAACATCCTTCCAGTTTTCAAAATATCCCAAACTTCCCAATTTCGAGGCCTGAGCCATATTTTGGAGCCAAATTCTGGCTCTCTGCACGTATTCGCAATTTGATATTACGACTTTTTATACCCAACATATGCAAAGTACTGGACGAAGCAGTGAGTCACATTTTGCAAAAACTTCCCTGCAGTTTTCAAAATATCCCAAACATCCCAATTTCGTCGCCTGAGCCATATTTTGGACACAAATTCTGGCTCTCTGCACGTATTCGCAGTTTGAAATTACGACCTTTTTATACCCAACATATGCGAAGTACTAAGAGCGGCGTTTGTTCACATGTGTCCTAAACCTTCCTGCAGTTTTCAAAATATCCCAAACATCCCAATATCGAGGCCTGAGCCATATATTGGAGCCAAATTCTGGCTCTCTTCACGTATTCGCAGTTTGAAATTACGACTTTTTATACCCAACATATGCCAAGTACTGAGAGCGGCGTTTGGTCATATTTGTCCCAAAAACCCCCTGCAGTTTTCAAAATATCTAAAACATCCCAATTTCGAGGCCTGAGTCATATTTTGGAGCCAAATTCTGGCTCTCTGCACGTATTCGCAGTTTGAAATTGCGACTTTTTTATTCCAACATATGCCAAGTACTGAAAGCAGCATTTGGTCACATTTGTCCCAAACCTCCCTCCAGTTTTCAAAATATCTCAAACATCCCAATTTCGAGGCCTGAGCCATAATTTGGAGCCAAATTCTGGCAATGCACGTATTCGCAGTTTGATATTACGACTTTTTATACCCAACATATGCAAAGTACTGGACGCAGCAGTGAGTCACATTTTGCAAAAACTTCCCTGCAGTTTTCAAAATATCCCAAACATCCCAATTTCGTGGCCTGAGCCATATTTTGGACCCAAATTCTGGCTCTCTGCACGTATTCGCAGTTTGAAATTACGACTTTTTTATACCCAACATATGCGAAGTACTGAAAGACGCCTTTGGTCACATTTGTCCCAAACCTTCCTGCAGTTTTCAAAATATCCCAAACATCCCAATATCGAGGCCTGAGCCATATTTTGGAGCCAAATTCTGGCTCTCTGCACGTATTCGCAGTTTGAAATTTCGACTTTTTATACCCAACATATGCCAAGTACTGAAAGCGGCAATTGGTCATATTTGTCCCAAACTCCCCTGCAGTTTTCAAAATATCCCAAACTTCCGAATTTCGAGAACTGAGTCATATTTTGGAGCCAAATTCTGGCTCTCTGCATGTATTCGCAGTATGAAATTACGACTTTTTATACCCAACATATGCCAAGTCCTGAAAGCGGCAGTGACTCACATTTTGCACAAACTCCCCTGCAGTTTTCAAAATATCCTAAATATCCCTATTTCGAGGCCTGAGCCATATTATGGAGCCAAATTCTGGCTCTCTGCACGTATTCGCAGTTTGAAATTGCGACTTTTTTATACCAACATATGCCAAGTACTGAAAGCAGCGTTTGGTCACATTTGTCCCAAACCTCCCTGCAGTTTTCAAAATATCTCAAACATCCCAATTTCGAGGCCTGAGCCATAATTTGGAGCCAAATTCTTGCTCTATGCACGTATTCGCAGTTTGATATTACGAATTTTTATACCCAACATATTCCAAGTTTTGAAAGCGGCAGTGAGTCACATTTTGCACAAGCTCCCCTGCTGTTTTCGAAATATCCCAAATATCCCAATTTCGAGGCCTGAGGCATATTTTGAAGACAAATTCTGGATCTCTGCACGTATTCGGAGTTTGAAATTTCGATTTTTTTATACCCAACATATGCCAAGTACTGAAAGCGGCAGTGAGTCACATTTTGCACAAACTCCCCTCCAGTTTTCAAAATAACGCAAATATCCCAATTTCGAGGCCTGAGCCATATTTTGGAGCCAAATTCTGGCTCTCTACATGTATTCGCAGTTTGATATTCCAACTTTTTATACCCAACATATGCCAAGTACTGAAAGCGGTAGTGAATCACATTTTGCATAAACTCCCCTGCAGTTTTCAAAATATCCGAAACATCCCAATTTCGAGGCCTGAGCAATATTTTCGAGCCAAATTCTGGCTCTCTGCACGTATTCGCAGTTTTAAATTACAACTTTTTATACCCAACATATGCCAAGTCCTGAAAGTGGCAATTAGTCACATTTTGCACAAACTCCCCTGCAGTTTTCAAAATATCCCAAACATCCCAATTTCGAGGCCTGAGCCATATTTTGGAGCCAAATTCAGGTTCTCTGTATGTATTCGCAGTTTGAAATTACGACTTTTTATACCCAACATATGCAAAGTACTGGACGAAGCAGTGAGTCACATTTTGCAAAAACTTCCCTGCAGTATTCAAAATATCCCAAACATCCCAATTTCGTGGCCTGAGCCATATTTTGGAGCCAAATTCAGGTTCTCTGTATGTATTCGCAGTTTGAAATTACGACTTTTTATACCCAACATATGCAAAGTACTGGACGAAGCAGTGAGTCACATTTTGAAAAAACTTCCCTGCAGTTTTCAAAATATCCCAAACATCCCAATTTCGAGGCCTGAGCCATATTTTGGAGCCAAATTCAGGTTCTCTGTATGTATTCGCAGTTTGAAATTACGACTTTTTATACCCAACATATGCAAAGTACTGGACGATGCAGTGAGTCACATTTTGCAAAAACTTCCCTGCAGTTTTCAAAATATATCAAACATCCCAATTTCGAGGCCTGAGCTGTAATTTGGAGCCAAATTCTAGCTCTATGCACGTATTCGCAGTTTGATATTATGACTTTTTATACCCAACATATGCCAAGTCCTGAAAGCGGCAGTGAGTCACATTTTGCACAAACTCCCCTGCAGTTTTCGAAATATCCTAAATATCCCAATTTCGAGGCCTGAGCCATATTTTGGAGAAAAATTCTGGATCTCGGCACGTATTCGCAATTTGAAATTGCGACTTTTTTATACCCAACATATGCCAAGTACTGAAAGCGGCAGTGAGTCACATTTTGACCAAACTCCCCTCTTGTTTTCAAAATAACGCAAATATCCCAATTTCGAGGCCTGAGCCATATTTTGGAGCCAAATTCTGGCTCTCTGCACGTATTCGCAGTTTTAAGTTTCGACTTTTTATACCCAACATATGCCAAGTACTGAAAGCGGCGTTTGTTCACATTTGTCCCAAACATCCTTCCAGTTTTCAAAATATCCCAAACTTCCCAATTTCTTGGCCTGGGCCATATTTTGGAGCCAAATTCTGGCTCTATGCACGTATTTGCAGTTTGATATTACGACTTTTTATACCCAACATATGTCAAGTCCTGAAAGCGGCAGTGAGTCACATTTTGCACAAACTCCCCTGCAGTTTTTGAAATATTCAAAATATCTCAATTTCGCGGCCTGAGCCATATTTTGGAGCCAAATTCTGGCTCTCTGCACGTATTCGCAGTTTGATATTACGACTTTTTATACCCAACATATGCAAAGTACTGGACGAAGCAGTGAGTCACATTTTGCAAAAACTTCCCTGCAGTTTTCAAAATACCCCAAACATCCCAATATCGTGGCCTGAGCCATATTTTGGACCCAAATTCTGGCTCTCTGCACGCATTCGCAGTTTGAAATTACGACCTTTTTATACCCAACATATGACAAGTACTAAGAGCGGCGTTTGGTCACATTTGTCCTAAACCTTACTGCAGTTTTCAAAATATTCCAAACATCCCAATATCGAGGCCTGAGCCATATTTTGGAGCCAAATTCTGGCTCTCTGGACGTATTCGCAGTTTGAAATTACGACTTTTTATACCCAACATATGCTAAGTACTGAGAGCGGCGTTTGGTCATATATGTCCCAAACTCCCCTGCAGTTTTCAAAATATCCCAAACGTCCCAATTTCGAGGCCTGAGTCATATTTTGGAGCCAAATTCTGGCTCTCTGCACGTATTCGCAGTTTGAAATTACGACTTTTTATACCCAACATATGCTAAGTCCTGAAAGCGGCAGTGAGCCACATTTTGCACAAACTCCCCTGCAGTTTTCAAAATATCCTAAAAATCCCAATTTCGAGGCCTGAGCCATATTATGGAGCCAAATTCTGGCTCTCTGCACGTATTCGCAGTTTGAAATTGCGACTTTTTTATACCAACATATGCCAAGTACTGAAAGAAGCGTTTGGTCACATTTGTCTCAAACCTCCCTGCAGTTTTCAAAATATCTCAAATATCCCAATTTCGAGGCCTGAGCCGTAATTGGGAGCCAAATTCTGGCTCTATGCACGTATTCGCAGTTTGATATTACGACTTTTTATACCCAACATATGCCAAATACTGAAAGCGGCGTTTGGTCACATATGTCCCAAACATCCTTCCAGTTTTCAAAATATCCCAAACTACCCAATTTTTAGGCCTGGGCCATATTTTGGAGCCAAATTCTGGCTCTATGCACGTATTTGCAGTTTGATATTACGACTTTTTATACCCAACATTAGTCAAGTCCTGAAAGTGGCATTGAGTCACATTTTCCACAAACTCCCCTGCAGTTTTCGAAATATCTCAAATATCCCAATTTCGAGGCCTGAGGCATATTTTGGAGCCAAATTCTGGCTCTCTGCACGTATTCGCAGTTTGATATTACGACTTTTTATACCCAACATATGCAAAGTACTGGACGCAGCAGTGAGTCACATTTTGCAAAAACTTACCTGCAGTTTTCAAAATATCCGAAACATCCCAGTTTCGTGGCCAGAGCAATATTTTGGACCCAAATTCTGGCTCTCTGCACGTATTCGCAGTTTGAAATTACGCTTTTTTATACTAAACTTATGCAAAGTACTGAAAGAAGCGTTTTGTCACATTTGTCCCAAACCTTCCTGCAGTTTTCAAAATATCCCAAACATCCCAATATCGAGGACTGAGCCATATTTTGGAGCCAAAAATCTGGCTCTCTGCACGTATTCGCAGTTTGAAATTACGACTCTTTATTCCCAACATATGCCAAGTACTGAAAGCGGCGTTTGGTCATATTTGTCCCAAACTCCCCTGCAGTTTTCAAAATATCCCAAACATCCCAATTTCGAGGCCTGAGTCATATTTTGGAGCCAAATTCTGGCTCTATGCACGTATTCGCAGTTTGAAATTACGACTTTTTATACCCAACATATGCTAAGTCCTGAAAGCGGCAGTGAGTCACATTTTGCACAAACTCCCCTGCATTTTTCGAAATATCCCAAATATCCCAATTTCGAGGCCTGAGCCATATTTTGGAGCCAAATTCTGGCTCTCTGCACGTATTCGCAGTTTTAAGTTACGACTTTTTATACCCAACATATGCCAAGTACTGAAAGCGGCGTTTGGTCACATTTGTCCCAAACCTCCCTCCAGTTTTAAGAATATCTCAAACATCCCAATTTCTAGGCCTGAGCCATATTTTGGAGCCAAATTCTGGCTCTATGCACGTATTTGCAGTTTGATATTACGACTTTTTATACCCAACATTAGTCAAGTCCTGAAAGTTACATTGAGTCACATTTTCCACAAACTCCCCTGCAGTTTTCGAAATATCCCAAATATCGCAATTTCGAGGCCTAAGCCATATTTTGGAGCCAAATTCTGGCTCTCTGCACGTATTCGCAGTTTGATATTACGACTTTTTATACCCAACATAAGCAAAGTACTGGACGCAGCAGTGAGTCACATTTTGCAAAAACTTCCCTATAGTGTTCAAAATATCCCAAACATCCCAATTTCGAGACCTGAGCCATATTTTGGACCCAAATTCTGGCTCTCTGCACGTATTCGCAGTTTGAAATTACAACATTTTTATACCCAACATATGCGAAGTACTAAAAGCGGCGTTTCGTCACATTTGTCCTAAACCTTCCTGCAGTTTTCAAAATATCCCAAACATCCCAATATCGAGGCCTGAGCCATATGTTGGAGTTAAATTCTGGCTCTCTGCACGTATTCGCAGTTTGAAAATACGACTTTTCATACCCAACATATGTCAAGTACTGAAAGCCGCGTTTGGTCATATTTGTTCCAAACTCCCCTGCAGTTTTCAAAATATCCCAAACTTCCCAATTTCGAGGCCTGAGTCATATTTTGGAGCCAAATTCTGGCTCTCTGCACGTATTCGCAGTTTGAAATTGCGACTTTTTTATACCAACATATGCCAAGTACTGAAAGCAGCATTTGGTCACATTTGTCCCAAACCTCCCTGCAGTTTTCAAAATATCTCAAACATCCCAATTTCGAGGCCTGAGCCATAATTTGGAGCCAAATTCTGGCAATGCACGTATTCGCAGTTTGATATTACGACTTTTTATACCCAACATATGCAAAGTACTGGACGCAGCAGTGAGTCACATTTTGCAAAAACTTCCCTGCAGTTTTCAAAATATCCCAAACATCCCAATTTCGTGGCCTGAGCCATATTTTGGACCCAAATTCTGGCTCTCTGCACGTATTCGCAGTTTGAAATTACGACTTTTTTGTACCCAACATATTCGAAGTACTGAAAGACGCGTTTGGTCACATTTGTCCCAAACCTTCCTGCAGTTTTCAAAATATCCCAAACATCCCAATTTCGAGGCCTGAGCCATAATTTGGAGCCAAATTCTTGCTCTATGCACGTATTCGCAGTTTGATATTACGAATTTTTATACCCAACATATTCCAAGTTTTGAAAGCGGCAGTGAGTCACATTTTGCACAAACTCCCCTGCTGTTTTCGAAATATCCCAAATATCCCAATTTCGAGGCCTGAGGCATATTTTGAAGACAAATTCTGGATCTCTGCACGTATTCGGAGTTTGAAATTTCGATTTTTTTATACCCAACATATGCCAAGTACTGAAAGCGGCAGTGAGTCACATTTTGCACAAACTCCCCTCCAGTTTTCAAAATAACGCAAATATCCCAATTTCGAGGCCTGAGCCATATTTTGGAGCCAAATTCTGGCTCTCTACATGTATTCGCAGTTTGATATTCCAACTTTTTATACCCAACATATGCCAAGTACTGAAAGCGGTAGTGAGTCACATTTTGCATAAACTCCCCCGCAGTTTTCAAAATATCCGAAACATCCCAATTTCGAGGCCTGAGCAATGTTTTGGAGCCAAATTCTGGCTCTCTGCACGTATTCGCAGTTTGAAATTGCGACTTTTTTATATCAACATATGCCGAGTACTGAAAACAGCGTTTGGTCACATTTGTCCCAAACCTCCCTGCAGTTTTCAAAATATCTCAAACATCCCAATTTCGAGGCCTGAGCTGTAATTTGGAGCCAAATTCTGGCTCTATGCACGTATTCGCAGTTTGATATTACGACTTTTTATACCCAACATATGCCAAGTCCTGAAAGCGGCAGTGAGTCACATTTTGCACAAACTCCCCTGCAGTTTTCGAAATATCCTAAATATCCCAATTTCGAGGCCTGAGGCATATTTTGGAGAAAAATTCTGGATCTCGGCACGTATTCGCAGTTTGAAATTGCGACTTTTTTATACCCAACATATGCCAAGTACTGAAAGCGGCAGTGAGTCACATTTTGACCAAACACCCCTCTAGTTTTCAAAATAACGCAAATATCTCAATTTCGAGGCCTGAGCCATATTTTGGAGCCAAATTCTGGCTCTCTGCACGTATTCGCAGTTTGAAATTGCGAATTTTTTATACCAACATATGCCAAGTACTGAAAGCAGCGTTTGGTCACATTTGTCTCAAACCTCCCTGCAGTTTTCAAAATATCTCAAATATCCCAATTTCGAGGCCTGAGCCGTAATTGGGAGCCAAATTCTGGCTCTATGCACGTATTCGCAGTTTGATATTACGACTTTTTATACCCAACATATGCCAAGTACTGAAAGCGGCGTTTGGTCACATTTGTCCCAAACATCCTTCCAGTTTTCAAAATATCCCAAACTTCCCAATTTTTAGGCCTGGGCCATATTTTGGAGCCAAATTCTGGCTCTATGCACGTATTTGCAGTTTGATATTACGACTTTTTATACCCAACATTAGTCAAGTCCTGAAAGTGGCATTGAGACACATTTTCCACAAACTCCCCTGCAGTTTCCGAAATATCCCAAATATCCCAATTTCGAGGCCTGAGGCATATTTTGGAGCCAAATTCTGGCTCTCTGCAAGTATTCGCAGTTTGATATTACGACTTTTTATACCAAACATATGCAAAGTACTGGACGCAGCAGTGAGTCACATTTTGCAAAAACTTACCTGCAGTTTTCAAAATATCCCAAACATCCCAGTTTCGTGGCCTGAGCCATATTTTGGACCCAAATTCTGGCTCTCTGCACGTATTCCCAGTTTGAAATTACGCTTTTTTATACTTAACTTATACAAAGTACTGAAAGAAGCGTTTTGTCACATTTGTCCCAAACCTTCCTGCAGTTTTCAAAATTTCCCAAACATCCCAATATCGAGGACTGAGCCATATTTTGGAGCCAAAAATCTGGCTCTCTGCACGTATTCGCAGTTTGAAATTACGACTCTTTATACCCAACATATGCCAAGTACTGAAAGCGGCGTTTGGTCATATTTGTCCCAAATTCCCCTGCAGTTTTCAAAATATCACAAACATCCCAATTTCGAGGCCTGAGTCATATTTTGGAGCCAAATTCTGGCTCTATGCACGTATTCGCAGTTTGAAATTACGACTTTTTATACCCAACATATGCTAAGTCCTGAAAGCGGCAGTGAGTCACATTTTGCACAAACTCCCCTGCATTTTTCGAAATATCCCAAATATCCCAATTTCGAGGCCTGAGCCATATTTTGGACCCAAATTCTGGCTCTCTGCACGTATTCGCAGTTTGATATTACGACTTTTTATACCCAACATTAGTCAAGTCCTGAAAGTTACATTGAGTCACATTTTCCACAAACTCCCCTGCAGTTTTCAAAATATCCCAAATATCGCAATTTCGAGGCCTAAGCCATATTTTGGAGCCAAATTCTGGCTCTCTGCACGTATTCGCAGTTTGATATTACGACTTTTTATACCCAACATAAGCAAAGTACTGGACGCAGCAGTGAGTCACATTTTGCAAAAACTTCCCTATAGTGTTCAAAATATCCCAAACATCCCAATTTCGAGACCTGAGCCATATTTTGGACCCAAATTCTGGCTCTCTGCACGTAGTCGCAGTTTGAAATTACAACATTTTTATACCCAACATATGCGAAGTACTAAAAGCGGCGTTTGGTCACATTTGTCCTAAACCTTCCTGCAGTTTTCAAAATATCCCAAACATCCCAATATCGAGGCCTGAGCCATATGTAGGAGTTAAATTCTGGCTCTCTGCACGTATTCGCAGTTTGAAATTACGACTTTTTATACCCAACATATGTCAAGTCTTGAAAGCCGCGTTTGGTCATATTTGTCCCAAACTCCCCTGCAGTTTTCAAAATATCCCAAACTTCCCAATTTCGAGGCCTGAGTCACATTTTGGAGCCAAATTCTGGCTCTCTGCACGTATTCGCAGTTTGAAATTGCGACTTTTTTATACCAACATATGTCAAGTACTGAAAGCAGCATTTGGTCACATTTGTCCCAAACCTCCCTGCAGTTTTCAAAATATCTCAAACATCCCAATTTCGAGGCCTGAGCCATAATTTGGAGCCAAATTCTGGCTCTATGCACGTATTCGCAGTTTGATATTACGACTTTTTATACCCAACATATGCAAAGTACTGGACGCAGCAGTGAGTCACATTTTGCAAAAACTTCCCTACAGTTTTCAAAATATCCCAAACATCCCAATTTCGTGGCCTGAGCCATATTTTGGACCCAAATTCTGGCTCTCTGCACGTATTCGCAGTTTGAAATTACGACTTTTTTATACCCAACATATGCGAAGTACTGAAAGCGGCATTTGGTCATATTTGTCCCAAACTCCCCTGCAGTTTTCAAAATATCCCAAACTTCCGAATTTCGAGGCCTGAGTCATATTTTGGAGCCAAATTCTGGCTCTCTGCATGTATTCGCAGTTTGAAATTACGACTTTTTATACCCAACATATGCCAAGTCCTGAAAGAGGCAGTGTGTCACATTTTGCACAAACTCCCCTGCAGTTGTCAAAATATCCTAAATATCCCAATTTCGAGGCCTGGGCCATATTATGGAGCCAAATTCTGGCTCTCTGCACGTATTCGCAGTTTGAAATTGCGACTTTTTTATACCAACATATGCCAAGTACTGAAAGCAGCGTTTGGTCACATTTGTCCCAAACCTCCCTGCAGTTTTCAAAATATCTCGAACATCCCAATTTCGAGGCCTGAGCCATAATTTGGAGCCAAATTCTTGCTCTATGCACATATTCGCAGTTTGATATTATGAATTTTTATACCCAACACATTCCAAGTTTTGAAAGCGGCAGTGAGTCACATTTTGCACAAACTCCCCTGCAGTTTTTGAAATATCCCAAATATCCCAATTTCGAGGCCTGAGGCATATTTTGAAGACAAATTCTGGATCTCTGCACGTATTCGGAGTTTGAAATTTCGACTTTTTTATACCCAACATATGCCAAGTACTGAAAGCGGCAGTGAGTCACATTTTGCCCAAACTCCCCTCCAGTTTTCAAAATAACGCAAATATCCCAATTTCGAGGCCTGAGCCATAATTTGGAGCAAAATTCTTGCTCTATGCACGTATTAGCAGTTTGATATTACAAATTTTTATATCCAACATATGCCAAGAACTGAAAGCGGTAGTGAGTCACATTTTGCACAAACTCCCCTGCAGTTTTCAAAATATCCGAAACATCCCAATTTCGAGGCCTGAGCAATATTTTGGAGCCAAATTCTGGCTCTCTTCACGTATTCGCAGTTTTAAATTACAACTTTTTATACCCAACATATGCCAAGTCCTGAAAGTGGCAATTAGTCACATTTTGCACAAACTCCCCTGCAGTTTTCAAAATATCCCAAACATCCCAATTTCGAGGCCTGAGCCATATTTTGGAGCCAAATTCAGGTTCTCTGTATGTATTCGCAGTTTGAAATTACGACTTTTTATACCCAACATATGCCAAGTACTGAAAGCGGCGTTTGGTCACTTTTGTCCTAAACCTCCCTTCAGTTTTCAAAATATCCCAAACATCCCAATTTCGAGGCATGAGCCATTTTTTGGAGCCAAATCTTGGCTCTCTGCACGTATTCGCAGTTTGAAATTGCGACTTTTTTATACCAAAATGTGCCAAGTACTGAAAGCAGCGTTTAGTCACATTTGTCCCAAACCTCCCTGCAGTTTTCAAAATATATCAAACATCCCAATTTCGAGGCCTGAGCTGTAATTTGGAGCCAAATTATGGCTCTATGCACGTAATCACAGTTTGATATTACGACTTTTTATACCCAACATATGCCAAGTCTTGAAAGCGGCAGTGAGTCACATTTTGCACAAACTCCCCTGCAGTTTTCGAAATATCCTAAATATCCCAATTTCGAGGCCTGAGGCATATTTTGGAGCCAAATTCTGGCTCTCGGCACGTATTCGCAGTTTTAAGTTACGACTTTTTATACCCAACATATGCCAAGTACTGAAAGCGGCGTTTGTTCACATTTGTCCCAAACATCCTTCCAGTTTTCAAAATATCCCAAACTTCCCAATTTCTAGGAATGGGCCATATTTTGGAGCCAAATTCTGGCTCTATGCACGTATTTGCAGTTTGATATTACGACTTTTTATACCCAACATATGTCAAGTCCTGAAAGCGGCAGTGAGTCACATTTTGCACAAACTCCCCTGCAGTTTTCGAAATATTCCAAATATCTCAATTTCGCGGCCTGAGCCATATTTTGGAGCCAAATTCTGGCTCTCTGCACGTATTCGCAGTTTGATATTACGACTTTTTATACCCAACATATGCAAAGTACTGGACGAAGCAGTGAGTCACATTTTGCAAAAACTTCCCTGCAGTTTTCAAAATATCCCAAACATCCCAATTTCATGGCCTGAGCCATATTTTGGACCCAAATTCTGGCTCTCTGCACGTATTCGCAGTTTGAAATTACAACCTTTTTATACCCAACATATGCCAAGTACTAAGAGCGGCATTTGGTCACATTTGTCCTAAACCTTCCTGCAGTTTTCAAAATATTTCAAACATCCCAATATCGAGGCCTGAGCCATATTTTGGAGCCAAATTCTGGCTCTCTGCACGTATTCGCAGTTTGAAATTACGACTTTTTATACCCAACATATGCCATGTACTGAGAGCGGCGTTTGGTCATATATGTCCCAAACTCCCCTTCAGTTTTCAAAATATCCCAAACGTCCCAATTTCGAGGCCTGAGTCATATTTTGGAGCCAAATTCTGGCTCTCTGCACGTATTCGCAGTTTGAAATTACGACTTTTTATACCCAACATATGCTAAGTCCTGAAAGCGGCAGTGAGTCACATTTTGCACAAACTCCCCTGCAGTTTTCAAAATATCCTAAATATCCCAATTTCGAGGCCTGAGCCATATTATGGAGCCAAATTCTGGCTCTCTGCACGTATTCGCAGTTTGAAATTGCGACTTTTTTATACCAACATATGCCAAGTACTGAAAGCAGCGTTTGGTCACATTTGTCCCAAACCTCCCTGCAGTTTTCAAAATATCTCAAATATCCCAATTTCGAGGCCTGAGCCGTAATTGGGAGCCAAATTCTGGCTCTATGCACGTATTCGCAGTTTGATATTACGACTTTTTATACCCAACATATGCCAAGTACTGAAAGCGGCGCTTGGACACATTTGTCCCAAACATCCTTCCAGTTTTCAAAATATCCCAAACTTCCCAATTTTTAGGCCTGGGCCATATTTTGGAGCCAAATTCTGGCTCTATGCACGTATTTGCAGTTTGATATTACGACTTTTTATACCCAACATTAGTCAAGTCCTGAAAGTGGCAATGAGTCACATTTTCCACAAACTCCCCTGCAGTTTTCGAAATATCCCAAATATCCCAATTTCGAGGCCTGAGGCATATTTTGGAGCCAAATTCTGGCTCTCTGCACGTATTCGCAGTTTGATATTACGACTTTTTATACCCAACATATGCAAAGTACTGGACGCAGCAGTGAGTCACATTTTGCAAAAACTTACCTGCAGTTTTCAAAATATCCCAAACATCCCAGTTTCGTGGCCTGAGCCATATTTTGGACCCAAATTCTGGCTCTCTGCACGTATTCGCAGTTTGAAATTACGCTTTTTTATACCCAACTTATGCAAAGTACTGAAAGAATCGTTTTGTCACATTTGTCCCAAACCTTCCTGCAGTTTTCAAAATATCCCAAACATCCCAATATCGAGGACTGAGCCATATTTTGGAGCCAAAAATCTGGCTCTCTGCACGTATTCGCAGTTTGAAATTACGACTCTTTATACCCAACATATGCCAAGTACTGAAAGCGGCGTTTGGTCATATTTGTCCCAAACTCCCCTGCAGTTTTCAAAATATCCCAAACATCCCAATTTCGAGGTCTGAGTCATATTTTGGAGCCAAATTCTGGCTCTATGCACGTATTCGCAGTTTGAAATTACGACTTTTTATACCCAACATATGCTAAGTCCTGAAAGCGGCAGTGAGTCACATTTTGCACAAACTCCCCTGCATTTTTCAAAATATCCCAAACGTCCCAATTTCGAGGCCTGAGTCATATTTTGGAGCCAAATTCTGGCTCTCTGCACGTATTCGCAGTTTGAAATTACGACTTTTTATACCCAACATATGCTAAGTCCTGAAAGCGGCAGTGAGTCACATTTTGCACAAACTCCCCTGCAGTTTTCAAAATATCCTAAATATCCCAATTTCGAGGCCTGAGCCATATTATGGAGCCAAATTCTGGCTCTCTGCACGTATTCGCAGTTTGAAATTGCGACTTTTTTATACCAACATATGCCAAGTACTGAAAGCAGCGTTTGGTCACATTTGTCCCAAACCTCCCTGCAGTTTTCAAAATATCTCAAATATCCCAATTTCGAGGCCTGAGCCGTAATTGGGAGCCAAATTCTGGCTCTATGCACGTATTCGCAGTTTGATATTACGACTTTTTATACCCAACATATGCCAAGTACTGAAAGCGGCGCTTGGACACATTTGTCCCAAACATCCTTCCAGTTTTCAAAATATCCCAAACTTCCCAATTTTTAGGCCTGGGCCATATTTTGGAGCCAAATTCTGGCTCTATGCACGTATTTGCAGTTTGATATTACGACTTTTTATACCCAACATTAGTCAAGTCCTGAAAGTGGCAATGAGTCACATTTTCCACAAACTCCCCTGCAGTTTTCGAAATATCCCAAATATCCCAATTTCGAGGCCTGAGGCATATTTTGGAGCCAAATTCTGGCTCTCTGCACGTATTCGCAGTTTGATATTACGACTTTTTATACCCAACATATGCAAAGTACTGGACGCAGCAGTGAGTCACATTTTGCAAAAACTTACCTGCAGTTTTCAAAATATCCCAAACATCCCAGTTTCGTGGCCTGAGCCATATTTTGGACCCAAATTCTGGCTCTCTGCACGTATTCGCAGTTTGAAATTACGCTTTTTTATACCCAACTTATGCAAAGTACTGAAAGAATCGTTTTGTCACATTTGTCCCAAACCTTCCTGCAGTTTTCAAAATATCCCAAACATCCCAATATCGAGGACTGAGCCATATTTTGGAGCCAAAAATCTGGCTCTCTGCACGTATTCGCAGTTTGAAATTACGACTCTTTATACCCAACATATGCCAAGTACTGAAAGCGGCGTTTGGTCATATTTGTCCCAAACTCCCCTGCAGTTTTCAAAATATCCCAAACATCCCAATTTCGAGGTCTGAGTCATATTTTGGAGCCAAATTCTGGCTCTATGCACGTATTCGCCGTTTGAAATTACGACTTTTTATACCCAACATATGCTATGTCCTGAAAGCGGCAGTGAGTCACATTTTGCACAAACTCCCCTGCATTTTTCGAAATATCCCAAATATCCCAATTTCGAGGCCTGAGCCATATTTATGGAGCCAAATTCTGGCTCTCTGCACGTATTCGCAGTTTTAAGTTACGACTTTTTATACCCAACATATGTGAAGTACTGAAAGCGGCGTTAGGTCACATTTGTCCCAAACCTCCCTCCAGTTTTAAGAATATCCCAAACATCCCAATTTCTAGGCCTGAGCCATATTTTGGAGCCAAATTCTGGCTCTATGCACGTATTTGCAGTTTGATATTACGACTTTTTATACCCAACATATGCCAAGTACTGAAAGCGGCATTTGGTCATATTTGTCCTAAACTCCCCTGCAGTTTTCAAAATATCCCAAACATCCCAATTTCGAGGCCATAGTCATATTTTGGAGCCAAATTCTGGCTCTCTGCACGTATTCGCAGTTTGAAATTGCGACTTTTTTATACCCAACATATGTCAAGTATTGAAAGCCGTGTTTGGTCATATTTGTCCCAAACTCCCCTGCAGTTTTCAAAAAATCCCAAACCTCCCAATTTCGAGGCCTGAGTCATATTTTGGAGCCAAATTCTGGCTCTCTGCACGTATTCGCAGTTTGAAATTGCGACTTTTTTATACCCAACATATGTCAAGTATTGAAAGCCGCGTTTGGTCATATTTGTCCCAAACTCCCCTGCAGTTTTCAAAATATCTCAAACATCCCAATTTCGAGTCCTGAGCCATAATTTGGAGCCAAATTCTGGCTCTATGCACGTATTCGCAGTTTGATATTACGACGTTTTATACCCAACATATGCAAAGTACTGGACGCAGCAGTGAGTCACATTTTGCAAAAACTTCCCTGCAGTTTTCAAAATATCCCAAACATCCCAATTTCGTGGCCTGAGCCATATTTTGAACCCTAATTCTGGCTCTCTGCACGTATTCGCAGTTTGAAATTACGACTTTTTTATACCCAACATATGCGAAGTACTGAAAGCGGCATTTGGTCATATTTGTCCCAAACTCCCCTGCAGTTTTCAAAATATCCCAAACTTCCGAATTTCGAGGCCTGAGTCATATTTTGGAGCCAAATTCTGGCTCTCTGCATGTATTCGCAGTTTGAAATTACGACTTTTTATACCCAACATATGCCAAGTCGTGAAAGCGGCAGTGAGTCACATTTTGCACAAACTCCCCTGCAGTTTTCAACATATCCTAAATATCCCAATTTCGAGGCCTGAGCCATATTATGGAGCCAAATTCTGGCTCTCTGCACGTATTCGCAGTTTGAAATTGCGACTTTTTTATACCAACATATGCCAAGTACTGAAAGCAGCGTTTGGTCACATTTGTCCCAAACCTCCCTGCATTTTTCAAAATATCTCGAACATCCTAATTTCGAGGCCTGAGCCATAATTTGGAGCCAAATTCTTGCTCTATGCACGTATTCGCAGTTTGATATTATGAATTTTTATACCCAACATATTCCAAGTTTTGAAAGCGGCAGTGAGTCACATTTTGCACAAACTCCCCTGCAGTTTTCGAAATATCCCAAATATCCCAATTTCGAGGCCTGAGGCATATTTTGAAGACAAATTCTGGATCTCTGCACGTATTCGGAGTTTGAAATTTCGACTTTTTTATACCCAACATATGCCAAGTACTGAAAGCGGCAGTGAGTCACATTTTGCCCAAACTCCCCTCCAGTTTTCAAAATAAGGCAAATATCCCAATTTCGAGGCCTGAGCCATAATTTGGAGCCAAATTCTTGCTCTATGCACGTATTAGCAGTTTGGTATTACAAATTTTTATACCCAACATATGCCAAGTACTGAAAGCGGTAGTGAGTCACATTTTGCACAAACTCCCCTGCAGTTTTCAAAATATCCTAAATATCCCAATTTCGAGGCCTGAGCCATATTATGGAGCCAAATTCTGGCTCTCTGCACGTATTCGCAGTTTGAAATTGCGACTTTTTTATACCAACATATGCCAAGTACTGAAAGCAGCGTTTGGTCACATTTGTCCCAAACCTCCCTGCAGTTTTCAAAATATCTCAAATATCCCAATTTCGAGGCCTAAGCCGTAATTGGGAGCCAAATTCTGGCTCTATGCACGTATTCGCAGTTTGATATTACGACTTTTTATACCCAACATATGCCAAGTACTGAAAGCGGCGTTTGGTCACATTTGTCCCAAACATCCTTCCAGTTTTCAAAATATCCCAAACTTTCCAATTTTTAGGCCTGGGCCATATTTTGGAGCCAAATTCTGGCTCTATGCACGTATTTGCAGTTTGATATTACGACTTCTTATACCCAACATTAGTCAAGTCCTGAAAGTGGCATTGAGTCACATTTTCCACAAACTCCCCTGCAGTTTTCGAAATATCCCAAATATCCCAATTTCGAGGCCTGAGGCATATTTTGGAACCAAATTCTGGCTCTCTGCACGTATTCGCAGTTTGATATTACGACTTTTTATACCCAACATATGCAAAGTACTGGACGCAGCAGTGAGTCACATTTTGCAAAAACTTACCTGCAGTTTTCAAAATATCCCAAACATCCCAGTTTCGTGGCCTGAGCCATATTTTGGACCCAAATTCTGGCTCTCTGCACGTATTCGCAGTTTGAAATTACGCTTTTTTATACCCAACTTATGCAAAGTACTGAAAGAAGCGTTTTGTCACATTTGTCCCAAACCTTCCTGCAGTTTTCAAAATATCCCAAACATCCCAATATCGAGGACTGAGCCATATTTTGGAGCCAAAAATCTGGCTCTCTGCACGTATTCGCAGTTTTAAATTACGACTCTTTATACCCAACATATGCCAAGTACTGAAAGCGGCGTTTGGTCATATTTGTCCCAAACTCCCCTGCAGTTTTCAAAATATCCCAAACATCCCAATTTCGAGGCCTGAGTCATATTTTGGAGCCAAATTCTGGCTCTATGCACGTATTCGCAGTTTGAAATTACGACTTTTTATACCCAACATATGCTAAGTCCTGAAAGCGGCAGTGAGTCACATTTTGCACAAACTCCCCTGCATTTTTCGAAATATCCCAAATATCCCAATTTCGAGGCCTGAGCCATATTTTGGAGCCAAATTCTGGCTCTCTGCACGTATTCGCAGTTTTAAGTTACGACTTTTTATACCCAACATATGCCAAGTACTGAAAGCGGCGTTTGGTCACATTTGTCCCAAACCTCCCTCCAGTTTTAAGAATATCCCAAACATCCCAATTTCTAGGCCTGAGCCATATTTTGGAGCCAAATTCTGGCTCTATGCACGTATTTGCAGTTTGATATTACGACTTTTTATACCCAACATATGCCAAGTACTGAAAGCGGCGTTTGGTCATATTTGTCCCAAACTCCCCTGCAGTTTTCAAAATATCCCAAACATCCCAATTTCGAGGCCTGAGTCATATTTTGGAGCCAAATTCTGGCTCTCTGCACGTATTCGCAGTTTGAAATTGCGGCTTTTTTATACCCAACATATGACAAGTATTGAAAGCCGCGTTTGGTCATATTTGTCCCAAACTCCCCTGCAGTTTTCAAAAAATCCCAAACTTCCCAATTTCGAGGCCTGAGTCATATTTTGGAGCCAAATTCTGGCTCTCTGCACGTATTCGCAGTTTGAAATTGCGACTTTTTTATACCCAACATATGTCAAGTATTGAAAGCCGCGTTTGGTCATATTTGTCCCAAACTCCCCTGCAGTTTTCAAAATATCTCAAACATCCCAATTTCGAGGCCTGTGCCATAATTTGGAGCCAAATTCTGGCTCTATGCACGTATTCGCAGTTTGATATTACGACGTTTTATACCCAACATATGCAAAGTACTGGACGCAGCAGTGAGTCACATTTTGCAAAAACTTCCCTGCAGTTTTCAAAATATCCCAAACATCCCAATTTCGTGGCCTGAGCCATATTTTGGACCCAAATTCTGGCTCTCTGCACGTATTCGCAGTTTGAAATTACGACTTTTTTATACCCAACATATGCGAAGTACTGAAAGCGGCATTTGGTCATATTTGTCCCAAACTCCCCTGCAGTTTTCAAAATATCCCAAACTTCCGAATTTCGAGGCCTGAGTCATATTTTGGAGCCAAATTCTGGCTCTCTGCATGTATTCGCAGTTTGAAATTACGACTTTTTATACCCAACATATGCCAAGTCCTGAAAGCGGCAGTGAGTCACATTTTGCACAAACTCCCCTGCAGTTTTCAAAATATCCTAAATATCCCAATTTCGAGGCCTGAGCCATAATTTGGAGCCAAATTCTTGCTCTATGCACGTATTAGCACTTTGATATTACAAATTTTTATACCCAACATATGCCAAGTACTGAAAGCGGTAGTGAGTCACATTTTGCACAAAGTCCCCTGCAGTTGTCAAAATATCCTAAATATCCCAATTTCGAGGCCTGAGCCATATTATGGAGCCAAATTCTGGCTCTTTGCACGTATTCGCAGTTTGAAATTGCGACTTTTTTATACCAACATATGCCAAGTACTGAAAGCAGCGTTTGGTCACATTTGTCCCAAACCTCCCTGCAGTTTTCAAAATATCTCAAATATCCCAATTTCGAGGCCTAAGCCGTAATTGGGAGCCAAATTCTGGCTCTATGCACGTATTCGCAGTTTGATTTTACGACTTTTTATACCCAACATATGCCAAGTACTGAAAGCGGCGTTTGGTCACATTTGTCCCAAACATCCTTCCAGTTTTCAAAATATCCCAAACTTCCCAATTTTTAGGCCTGGGCCATATTTTGGAGCCAAATTCTGGCTCTATGCACGTATTTGCCGTTTGATATTATGACTTCTTATACCCAACATTAGTCAAGTCCTGAAAGTGGCATTGAGTCACATTTTCCACAAACTCCCCTGCAGTTTTCGAAATATCCCAAATATCCCAATTTCGAGGCCTGAGGCATATTTTGGAGCCAAATTCTGGCTCTCTGCACGTATTCGCAGTTTGATATTACGACTGTTTATACCCAACATATGCAAAGTACTGGACGCAGCAGTGAGTCACATTTTGCAAAAACTTACCTGCAGTTTTCAAAATATCCCAAACATCCCAGTTTCGTGGCCTGAGCCATATTTTGGACCCAAATTCTGGCTCTCTGCACGTATTCGCAGTTTGAAATTACGCTTTTTTATACCCAACTTATGCAAAGTACTGAAAGAAGCGTTTTGTCACATTTGTCCCAAACCTTCCTGCAGTTTTCAAAATATCCCAAACATCCCAATATCGAGGACTGAGCCATATTTTGGAGCGAAAAATCTGGCTCTCTGCACGTATTCGCAGTTTGAAATTACAACTCTTTATACCCAACATATGCCAAGTACTGAAAGCGGCGTTTGGTCATATTTGTCCCAAACTCCCCTGCAGTTTTCAAAATATCCCAAACATCCCAATTTCGAGGCCTGAGTCATATTTTGGAGCCAAATTCTGGCTCTATGCACGTATTCGCAGTTTGAAATTACGACTTTTTATACCCAACATATGCCAAGTACTGAAAGCGGCGTTTGGTCACATTTGTCCCAAACCTCCCTCCAGTTTTAAGAATATCCCAAACATCCCAATTTCTAGGCCTGAGCCATATTTCGGAGCCAAATTCTGGCTCTATGCACGTATTTGCAGTTTGATATTACGACTTTTTATACCCAACATATGCCAAGTACTGAAAGCGGCGTTTGGTCATATTTGTCCCAAACTCCCCTGCAGTTTTCAAAATATCCCAAACATCCCAATTTCGAGGCCTGAGTCATATTTTGGAGCCAAATTCTGGCTCTCTGCACGTATTCGCAGTTTGAAATTGCGGCTTTTTTATACCCAACATATGTCAAGTATTGAAAGCCGCGTTTGGTCATATTTGTCCCAAACTCCCCTGCAGTTTTCAAAAAATCCCAAACTTCCCAATTTCGAGGCCTGAGTCATATTTTGGAGCCAAATTCTGGCTCTCTGCACGTATTCGCAGTTTGAAATTGCGACTTTTTTATACCCAACATATGTCAAGTATTGAAAGCCGCCTTTGGTCATATTTGTCCCAAACTCCCCTGCAGTTTTCAAAATATTTTAAACATCCCAATTTCGAGGCCTGAGCCATAATTTGGAGCCAAATTCTGGCTCTATGCACGTATTCGCAGTTTGATATTACGACGTTTTATACCCAACATATGCAAAGTACTGGACGCAGCAGTGAGTCACATTTTGCAAAAACTTCCCTGCAGTTTTCAAAATATCCCAAACATCCCAATTTCGTGGCCTGAGCCATATTTTGGACCCAAATTCTGGCTCTCTGCACGTATTCGCAGTTTGAAATTACGACTTTTTTATACCCAACATATGCGAAGTACTGAAAGCGGCATTTGGTCATATTTGTCCCAAACTCCCCTGCAGTTTTCAAAATATCCCAAACTTCCGAATTTCGAGGCCTGAGTCATATTTTGGAGCCAAATTCTGGCTCTCTGCATGTATTCGCAGTTTGAAATTACGACTTTTTATACCCAACATATGCCAAGTCCTGAAAGTGGCAGTGAGTCACATTTTGCACAAACTCCCCTGCAGTTTTCAAAATATCCTAAATATCCCAATTTCGAGGCCTGAGCCATATTATGGAGCCAAATTCTGGCTCTCTGCACGTATTCGCAGTTTGAAATTGCGACTTTTTTAAACCAACATATGCCAAGTACTGAAAGCAGCGTTTGGTCACATTTGTCCCAAACCTCCCTGCAGTTTTCAAAATATCTCGAACATCCTAATTTCGAGGCCTGAGCCATAATTTGGAGCCAAATTCTTGCTCTATGCACGTATTCGCAGTTTGATATTATGAATTTTTATACCCAACATATTCCAAGTTTTGAAAGCGGCAGTGAGTCACATTTTGCACAAACTCCCCTGCAGTTTTCGAAATATCCCAAATATCCCAATTTCGAGGCCTGAGGCATATTTTGAAGACAAATTCTGGATCTCTGCACGTATTCGGAGTTTGAAATTTCGACTTTTTTATACCCAACATATGCCAAGTACTGAAAGCGGCAGTGAGTCACATTTTGCCCAAACTCCCCTCCAGTTTTCAAAATAACGCAAATATCCCAATTTCGAGGCCTGAGCCATAATTTGGAGCAAAATTCTTGCTCTATGCACGTATTAGCAGTTTGATATTAGAAATTTTTATACCCAACATATGCCAAGTACTGAAAGCGGTAGTGAGTCACATTTTGCACAAACTCCCCTGCAGTTTTCAAAATATCCGAAACATCCAAATTTCGAGGCCTGAGCAATATTTTGGAGCCAAATTCTGGCTCTCTGCACGTATTCGCAGTTTTAAATTACAACTTTTTATACCCAACATATGCCAAGTCCTGAAAGTGGCAATTAGTCACATTTTGCACAAACTCCCCTGCAGTTTTCAAAATATCCCAAACATCCCAATTTCGAGGCCTGAGCCATATTTTGGAACCAAATTCAGGTTCTCTGTATGTATTCGCAGTTTGAAATTACGACTTTTTATACCCAACATATGCCAAGTACTGAAAGCGGCGTTTGGTCACTTTTGTCCTAAACCTCCCTTCAGTTTTCAAAATATCCCAAACATCCAAATTTCCAGGCCTGAGCCATTTTTTAAAGCCAAATTTTGGCTCTCTGCGCGTATTCGCAGTTTGAAATTGCGACTTTTTTATACCAAAATGTGCCAAGTACTGAAAGCAGCGTTTAGTCACATTTGTCCCAAACCTCCCTGCAGTTTTCAAAATATATCAAACATCCCAATTTCGAGGCCTGAGCTGTAATTTGGAGCCAAATTCTGCCTCTATGCACGTATTCGCAGTTTGATATTACGACTTTTTATACCCAACATATGCCAAGTCTTGAAAGCGGCAGTGAGTCACATTTTGCACAAACTCCCCTGCAGTTTTCGAAATATCCTAAATATCCCAATTTTGAGGCCTAAGGCATATTTTGGAGAAAAATTCTGGATCTCGGCACGTATTCGCAGTTTGAAATTGCGACTTTTTTATACCCAACATATGCCAAGTACTGAAAGCGGCAGTGAGTCACATTTTGACCAAAATCCCCTCTAGTTTTCAAAATAACGCAAATATCCCAATTTCGAGGCCTGAGCCATATTTTGGAGCCAAATTCTGGCTCTCTGCACGTATTCGCAGTTTTAAGTTACGACTTTTTATACCCAACATATGCCAAGTACTGAAAGCGGCGTTTGTTCACATTTGTCCCAAACATCCTTCCAGTTTTCAAAATATCCCAAACTTCCCAATTTCTAGGCCTGGGCCATATTTTGGAGCCAAATTCTGGCTCTATGCACGTATTTGCAGTTTGATATTACGACTTTTTATACCCAACATATGTCAAGTCCTGAAAGCG
This sequence comes from Procambarus clarkii, assembly GCF_040958095.1. NCBI lineage: Eukaryota > Metazoa > Arthropoda > Malacostraca > Decapoda > Cambaridae > Procambarus > Procambarus clarkii. The sequence goes on from NC_091226.1 coordinate 2,140,916, forward strand.
GCAGTGAGTCACATTTTGCACAAACTCCCCTGCAGTTTTCGAAATATTCCAAATATCTCAATTTCGCGGCCTGAGCCATATTTTGGAGCCAAATTCTGGCTCTCTGCACGTATTCGCAGTTTGATATTACGACATTTTATACCCAACATATGCAAAGTACTAGACGAAGCAGTGAGTCACATTTTGCAAAAACTTACCTGCAGTTTTCAAAATATCCCAAACATCCCAGTTTCGTGGCCTGAGCCATATTTTGGACCCAAATTCTGGCTCTCTGGACGTATTCGCAGTTTGAAATTACGCTTTTTTATACCCAACTTATGCAAAGTACTGAAAGAAGCGTTTTGTCACATTTGTCCCAAACCTTCCTGCAGTTTTCAAAATATCCCAAACATCCCAATATCGAGGACTGAGCATTATTTTGGAGCCAAAAATCTGGCTCTCTGCACGTATTCGCAGTTTGAAATTACGACTCTTTATACCCAACATATGCCAAGTACTGAAAGCGGCGTTTGGTCATATTTGTCCCAAACTCCCCTGCAGTTTTCAAAATATTCCAAACATGCCAATTTCGAGGCCTGAGTCATATTTTGGAGCCAAATTCTGGCTCTATGCACGTATTCGCAGTTTGAAATTACGACTTTTTATACCCCACATATGCTAAGTCCTGAAAGCGGCAGTGAGTCACATTTTGAACAAAGTCCCCTGCATTTTTCGAAATATCCCAAATATCCCAATTTCGAGGCCTCAGCCATATTTTGGAGCCAAATTCTGGCTCTCTGCACGTATTCGCAGTTTTAAGTTATGACTTTTTATACCCAACATATGCCAAGTACTGAAAGCGGCGTTTGGTCACATTTGTCCCAAACCTCCCTGCAGTTTTCAAAATATCTCAAACATGCCAATTTCGAGGCCTGAGCCATAATTTGGAGCCAAATTCTGGCTCTATGCACGTATTCGCAGTTTGATATTACGACTTTTTATACCCAACATATGCAAAGTACTAAAAGCGGCGTTTGGTCATATTTGTCCCAAACTCCCCTGCAGTTTTCAAAATATCCCAAACATCCCAATTTCGAGGCCTGAGTCATATTTTGGAGCCAAATTCTGGCTCTCTGCACGTATTCGCAGTTTGAAATTGCGACTTTTTTTATACCAACATATGCCAAGAACTGAAAGCAGCATTTGGTCACATTTGTCCCAAACCTCCCTGCAGTTTTCAAAATATCTCAAACATGCCAATTTCGAGGCCTGAGCCATAATTTGGAGCCAAATTCTGGCTCTATGCACGTATTCGCAGTTTGATATTACGACTTTTTATACCCAACATATGCAAAGTACTGGACGCAGCAGTGAGTCACATTTTGCAAAAACTTCCCTGCAGTTTTCAAAATATCCCAAACATCCCAATTTCGTGGCCTGAGCCATATTTTGGACCCAAATTCTGGCTCTCTGCACGTATTCCCAGTTTGAAATTACGACTATTTTATACCCAACATATGCGAAGTACTGAAAGACGCATTTGGTCACATTTGTCCCAAACCTTCCTGCAGTTTTCAAAATATCATAAACATCCCAATATCGAGGTCTGAGCCATATTTTGGAGCCAAATTCAGGCTCTCTGCACGTATTCGCAGTTTGAAATTTCGACTTTTTATACCCAACATATGCCAAGTACTGAAAGTGGCGTTTGGTCATATTTGGCACAAACTCCCCTGCAGTTTTCAAAATATCCCAAACATCCCAATTTCGAGGCCTGAGCCATATTTTGGAGCCAAATTTTGGCTCCCTGCACGTATTCGCAGTTCGAAATTGCGACTTTTTTATAACCAACATATGTCAAGTACTGAAAGCGGCGTTTGGTCATATTTGTCCCAAACTCCCCTGCAGTTTACAAAATATCCCAAACTTCCAAATTTCGAGGCCTGAGTCATATTTTGGAGCCAAATTCTGGCTCTCTGCACGTATTTGCAGTTTGAAATTACGACTTTTTATACCCAACATATGCCAAGTCCTGAAAGCGGCAGTGAGTCACATTGTGCACAAACTCCCCTGCAGTTTTCAATATATCCTAAATATCCCAATTTCGAGGCCTGAGTCATATTATGGAGCCAAATTCTGGCTCTCTGCACGTATTCGCAGTTTGAAATTGCGACTTTTTAATACCAATATATGCCAAGTACTGAAAGCAGCGTTTGGTCACATTTGTCCCAAACCTCCCTGCAGTTTTCAAAATATCTCAAACATCCCAATTTCGAGGCCTGAGCCATAATTTGGAGCCAAATTCTTGCTCTATGCACGTATTCGCAGTTTGATATTACAACTTTTTATACCCAACATATGCCAAGTCCTGAAAGCGGCAGTGAGTCACATTTTGCACAAACTCCCCTGCAGTTTTCGAAATATCCCAAATATTCCAATTACGAGGCCTGAGGCATATTTTGGAGCCAAATTCTGGATCTCTGCACGTATTCGGAGTTTGAAATTGCGACTTTTTTATACCCAACATATGCCAAGTACTGAAGCGGCAGTGAGTCACATTTTGCCCAAACTCCCCTCCAGTTTTCAAAATAACGCAAATATCCCAATTTTGAGGCCTGAGCCATATTTTGGAGCCAAATTCTGGCTCTCTACATGTATTCACAGTTTGATATTACAACTTTTTATACCCAACACATGCCAATTACTGAAAGCGGTAATTAGTCACATTTTGAACAAACTCCCCTGCAGTTTTCAAAATATCCGAAACATCCCAATTTCGAAGCCTGAGCAATATTTTGGAGCCAAATTCTGGATCTCTGCACGTATTCGCAGTTTTAAATTACAACTTTTTATACCCAACATATGCCAAGTCCTGAAAGCGTCAGTGAGTCACATTTTGCACAAACTCCCCCAGATTTTCGAAATATCCTAAATATCCCAATTTCGAGGCCTGAGCCATATTTTGGAGCCAAATTCTGGCTCTCTGCACGTATTCGCAGTTTTAAGTGACGACTTTTTATACCCAACATATGCGAAGTACTGAAAGCGGCGTTTGGTCACATTTGTCCCAAACCTCCCTCCAGTTTTCAAAATATCTCAAACATCCCAATTTCTAGGCCTGAGCCATATTTTGGAGCCAAATTCTGGCTCTATGCACGTATTTGCAGTTTGATATTACGAATTTTTATACCCAACATATGTCAAGTCCTGAAAGCGGCAGTGAGTCACATTTTGCACTAACTCCCCTGCAGTTTTCGAAATATCCCAAATATCCCAATTTCGAGGCCTGAGCCATATTTTGGAGCCAAATTCTGGCTCTCTGCACGTTTTCGCAGTTTGATATTACGACTTTTTATACCCAACATATGCAAAGTACTGGAAGCAGCAGTGAGTCACATTTTGCAAAAACTTCCCTGCAGTTTTCAAAATATCCCAAACATCCCAATTTCGAGACCTGAGCCATATTTTGGAGCCAAATTCTGGCTCTCTGCACGTATTCGCAGTTTGAAATTACGACTTTTTATACCCAACATATGACAAGTAATGAAAGCGGCGTTTGGTCATATTTGTCGCAAACTCCCCTGCAGTTTTCAAAATATCCCAAACATCCCAATTTCGAGGCCTCAGTCATATTTTGGAGCCAAATTCTGGCTCTCTGCACGTATTCGCAGTTTGAAATTACGACTTTTTATACCCAACATATGCCAAGTCCTGATAGCGGCAGTGAGTCACATTTTGCACAAACTCCCCTGCAGTTTTCAATATATCCTAAATATCCCAATTTCGAGGCCTGAGCCATATTATGGAGCCAAATTCTGGCTCTCTGCACGTATTCGCAGTTTGAAATTGCGACTTTTTTATACCAACATATGCCAAGTACTGAAAGCAGCGTTTGGTCACATTTGTCCCAAACCTCCCTGCAGTTTTCAAAATACCTCAAACATCCCAATTTCGAGGCCTGAGCCATAATTTGGAGCAAAATTCTTGCTCTATGCACGTATTCGCAGTTTGATATTACAACTTTTTATACCCAACATATGCCAAGTCCTGAAAGCGGCAGTGAGTCACATTTTGCACAAACTCCAATGCAGTTTTCGAAATATCCCAAATATCCCAATTACGAGGCCTGAGGCATATTTTGGAGCCCAATTCTGGATCTCTGCACGTATTCGGAGTTTGAAATTGCGACTTTTTTATACCCAACATATGCCAAGTACTGAAAGCGGCAGTGAGTCACATTTTGCCCAAACTCCCCTCCAGTTTTCAAAATAACGCAAATATCCCAATTTTGAGGCCTGAGCCATATTTTGGAGCCAAATTCTGGCTCTCTACATGTATTCAAAGTTTGATATTACAACTTTTTATACCCAACACATGCCAATTACTGAAAGCGGTAATTAGTCACATTTTGAACAAACTCCGCTGCAGTTTTCAAAATATCCGAAACATCCCAATTTCGAAGCCTGAGCAATATTTTGGAGCCAAATTCTGGATCTCTGCACGTATTCGCAGTTTTAAATTACAACTTTTTATACCCAACATATGCCAAGTCCTGAAAGCGGCAGTGAGTCACATTTTGCACAAACTCCCCCAGATTTTCGAAATATCCTAAATATCCCAATTTCGAGGCCTGAGCCATATTTTGGAGCCAAATTCTGGCTCTCTGCACGTGTTCGCAGTTTTAAGTTACGACTTTTTATACCCAACATATGCGAAGTACTGAAAGCGGCGTTTGGTCACATTTGTCCCAAACCTCCCTCCAGTTTTCAAAATATCTCAAACATCCCAATTTCTAGGCCTGAGCCATATTTTGGAGCCAAATTCTGGCTCTATGCACGTATTTGCAGTTTGATATTACGAATTTTTATACCCAACATATGTCAAGTCCTGAAAGCGGCAGTGAGTCACATTTTGCACTAACTCCCCTGCAGTTTTCGAAATATCCCAAATATCCCAATTTCGAGGCCTGAGTCATATTTTGGAGCCAAATTCTGGCTCTCTGCACGTATTCGCAGTTTGATATTACGACTTTTTATACCCAACATATGCAAAGTACTGGAAGCAGCAGTGAGTCACATTTTGCAAAAACTTCCCTGCAGTTTTCAAAATATCCCAAACATCCCAATTTCGAGACCTGAGCCATATTTTGGAGCCAAATTCTGGCTCTCTGCACGTATTCGCAGTTTGAAATTACGACTTTTTATACCCAACATATGACAAGTACTGAAAGCGGCGTTTGGTCATATTTGTCGCAAACTCCTCTGCAGTTTTCAAAATATTCCAAACATCCCAATTTCGAGGCCTAAGTCATATTTTGGAGCCAAAGTCTGGCTCTCTGCACGTATTCACAGTTCGAAATTGCGCCTTTTTTATACCCAACATATGTCAAGTACTGAAAGCGGCGTTTGTTCATATTTGTCCCAAACTCCCCTGCAGTTTTCAAATTATCCCAAACTTCCGAATTTCGAGGCCTGAGTCATATTTTGAAACCAAATTCTGGCTCTCTGCACGTATTCGCAGTTTGAAATTACGACTTTTTATACCCAACATATGCCAAGTCCTGAAAGCGGCAGTGAGTCACATTTTGACCAAACTCCCCTCCAGTTTTCAAAATAACGCAAATATCCCAATTTCGAGGCCTGAGCCATATTTTGGAGCCAAATTCTGGCTCTCTACATGTATTCGCAGTTTGATATTACAACTTTTTTATACCCAACATATGCGAAGTACTGAAAGACGCTTTTGGTCACATTTGTCCCAAACCTTCCTGCAGTTTTCAAAATATCCCAAACATCCCAATTTCGAGGCCTGAGCCATATTTTGGAGCCAAATTCTGGCTCCCTGCACGTATTCGCAGTTCGAAATTGCGACTTTTTTATAACCAACATATGTCAAGTACTGAAAGCAGCGTTTGGTCATATTTGTCCCAAACTCCCCTGCAGTTTTCAAAATAGCCCAAACTTCCAAATTTCGAGGCCTGAGTCATATTTTGGAGCCAAATTCTGGCTCTCTGCACGTATTCGCAGTTTAAAATTACGACTTTTTATACCCAACATATGCCAAGTCCTGAAAGCGGCAGTGAGTCACATTTTGCACAAACTCCCCTGCAGTTTTCAAAATAGCCCAAACTTCCAAATTTCGAGGCCTGAGTCATATTTTGGAGCCAAATTCTGGCTCTCTGCACGTATTCGCAGTTTAAAATTACGACTTTTTATACCCAACATATGCCAAGTCCTGAAAGCGGCAGTGAGTCACATTTTGCACAAACTCCCCTGCAGTTTTCAACATATCTTAAATATCCCAATTTCGAGGCCTGAGCCATATTATGGAGCCAAATTCTGGCTCTCTGCACGTATTCGCAGTTCGAAATTGCGACTTTTTTATAACCAACATATGTCAAGTACTGAAAGCGGCGTTTGGTCATATTTGTCCCAAACACCCCTGCAGTTTTCAAAATATCCCAAACATCCCAATTTCGAGGCCTGAGTCATATTTTGGAGCCAAATTCTGGCTCTCTGCACGTATTCGCAGTTTGAAATTGCGATTTTTTTATACCAACATATGCCAAGTACTGAAAGCAGCGTTTGGTCACATTTGTCCCAAACCTCCCTGCAGTTTTCAAAATATCTCAAACATCCCAATTTCGAGGCCTGAGCCATAATTTGGAGCCAAATTCTGGATCTCTGCACGTATTCGGAGTTTGAAATTGCGACTTTTTTATACCCAACATATGCCAAGTACTGAAAGCGGCAGTGAGTCACATTTTGCCCAAACTCCCCTCCAGTTTTCAAAATAACGCAAATATCCCAATTTTGAGGCCTGAGCCATATTTTGGAGCCAAATTCTGGCTCTCTACATGTATTCACAGTTTGATATTACAACTTTTTAAACCCAACATATGCCAATTACTGAAAGCGGTAATTAGTCACATTTTGAACAAACTCCCCTGCAGTTTTCAAAATATCTGAAACATCCCAATTTCGAAGCCTGAGCAATATTTTGGAGCCAAATTCTGGATCTCTGCACGTATTCGCAGTTTTAAGTTACGACTTTTTATACCCAACATATGCCAAGTACTGAAAGCGGCGTTTGGTCACATTTGTCCCAAACCTTCCTGCAGTTTTCAAAATATCCCAAACATCCCAATATCGAGGCCAGAGCCATATTTTGGAGCCAAATTTTGGCTCTATGCACGTATTTGCAGTTTGATATTACGAATATTTATACCCAACATATGTCAAGACTGAAAGCGGCAGTGAATCACATTTTGCACAAACTCCCCTGCAGTTTTCGAAATATCCCAAATATCCTAATTTCGAGGCCTGAGCCATATTTTGGAGCCAAGTTCTGGCTCTCTGCACGTATTCGCAGTTTGATATTACGACTTTTTATACCCAACATATGCAAAGTACTGGACGCAGTAGTGAGTCACATTTTGCAAAAACTTCCCTGCAGTTTTAAAAATATCCCAAACATCCCAATTTCGAGACCTGAGCCATATTTTGGAGCCAAATTCTGGCTCTCTGCACGTATTCGCAGTTTGAAATTACGACTTTTTATACCCAACATATGACAAGTACTGAAAGCGGCGTTTGGTGATATTTGTCGCAAACTCCCCTGCAGTTTTCAAAATATCCCAAACACCCCAATTTCGAGGCCTGAGTCATATTTTGGAGCCAAATTCTGGCTCTCGGCACGTATTCACAGTTCAAAATTGCGCCTTTTTTATATCCAACATATGTCAAGTACTGAAAGCGGCGTTTGGTCATATTTGTCCCAAACTCCATTGCAGTTTTCAAAATATCCCAAACTTCCGAATTTCGAGGCCTGAGTTATATTTTGAAACCAAATTCTGGCTCTCTGCACGTATTCGCAGTTTGAAATTACGACTTTTTATAGCCAACATATGCCAAGTCCTGAAAGCGGAAGTGAGTCACATTTTGCCCAAACTCCCCTCCAGTTTTCAAAATAACGCAAATATCCCAATTTCGAGGCCTGAGCCATATTTTGGAGCCAAATTCTGGCTCTCTACATGTATTCGCAGTTTGATATTACAACTTTTTTATACCCAACATATGCGAAGTATTGAAAGACGCGTTTGGTCACATTTGTCCCAAACCTTCCTGCAGATTTCAAAATATCCCAAACATCCCAATATCGAGGCCTGAGCCATGTTTTGGAGCCAAATTCTGGCTCTCGGCACGTATTCGCAGTTTGAAATTTCGACTTTTTATACCCAACATATGCCAAGTACTGAATGCTGCGTTTGGTCATATTTGGCCCAAATTCCCCTACAGTTTTCAAAATATCCCAAACATCCCAATTTCGAGGACTGAGCCATATTTTGGAGCCAAATTCTGGCTCCCTGCACGTATTCGCAGTTCGAAATTGCGACTTTTTATAACCAACATATGTCAAGTACTGAAAGCGGCGTTTGGTCATATTTGTCCCAAACTCCCCTTCAGTTTTCAAAATATCCCAAACTTTCAAATTTCGAGGCCTGAGTCATATTTTGGAGCCAAATTCTGGCTCTCTGCACGTATTCGCAGTTTGAAATTACGACTTTTTATACCCAACATATGCCAAGTCCTAAAAGCGGAAGTGAGTCACATTTTGCACAAACTCCCCCAGATTTTCGAAATATCCTAAATATCCCAATTTCGAGGCCTGAGCCATATTTTGGAGCCAAATTCTGGCTCTCTGCACGTATTCTTAGTTTTAAGTTACGACTTTTTATACCCAACATATGCCAAGTCCTGAAAGCGGCAGTGAGTCACATTTTGACCAAACTCCCCTCCAGTTTTCAAAATAACGCAAATATCCCAATTTCGAGGCCTGAGCCATATTTTGGAGCCAAATTCTGGCTCTCTACATGTATTCGCAGTTTGATATTACAACTTTTTTATACCCAACATATGCGAAGTACTGAAAGACGCTTTTGGTCACATTTGTCCCAAACCTTCCTGCAGTTTTCAAAATATCCCAAACATCCCAATTTCGAGGCCTGAGCCATATTTTGGAGCCAAATTCTGGCTCCCTGCACGCATTCGCAGTTCGAAATTGCGACTTTTTTATAACCAACATATGTCAAGTACTGAAAGCAGCGTTTGGTCATATTTGTCCCAAACTCCCCTGCAGTTTTCAAAATAGCCCAAACTTCCAAATTTCGAGGCCTGAGTCATATTTTGGAGCCAAATTCTGGCTCTCTGCACGTATTCGCAGTTTAAAATTACGACTTTTTATACCCAACATATGCCAAGTCCTGAAAGCGGCAGTGAGTCACATTTTGCACAAACTCCCCTGCAGTTTTCAACATATCTTAAATATCCCAATTTCGAGGCCTGAGCCATATTATGGAGCCAAATTCTGGCTCTCTGCACGTATTCGCAGTTCGAAATTGCGACTTTTTTATAACCAACATATGTCAAGTACTGAAAGCGGCGTTTGGTCATATTTGTCCCAAACACACCTGCAGTTTTCAAAATATCCCAAACATCCCAATTTCGAGGCCTGAGTCATATTTTGGAGCCAAATTCTGGCTCTCTGCACGTATTCGCAGTTTGAAATTGCGATTTTTTTATACCAACATATGCCAAGTACTGAAAGCAGCGTTTGGTCACATTTGTCCCAAACCTCCCTGCAGTTTTCAAAATATCTCAAACATCCCAATTTCGAGGCCTGAGCCATAATTTGGAGCCAAATTCTGGATCTCTGCACGTATTCGGAGTTTGAAATTGCGACTTTTTTATACCCAACATATGCCAAGTACTGAAAGCGGCAGTGAGTCACATTTTGCCCAAACTCCCCTCCAGTTTTCAAAATAACGCAAATATCCCAATTTTGAGGCCTGAGCCATATTTTGGAGCCAAATTCTGGCTCTCTACATGTATTCACAGTTTGATATTACAACTTTTTAAACCCAACATATGCCAATTACTGAAAGCGGTAATTAGTCACATTTTGAACAAACTCCCCTGCAGTTTTCAAAATATCTGAAACATCCCAATTTCGAAGCCTGAGCAATATTTTGGAGCCAAATTCTGGATCTCTGCACGTATTCGCAGTTTTAAGTTACGACTTTTTATACCCAACATATGCCAAGTACTGAAAGCGGCGTTTGGTCACATTTGTCCCAAACCTTCCTGCAGTTTTCAAAATATCCCAAACATCCCAATATCGAGGCCAGAGCCATATTTTGGAGCCAAATTTTGGCTCTATGCACGTATTTGCAGTTTGATATTACGAATATTTATACCCAACATATGTCAAGTCCTGAAAGCGGCAGTGAATCACATTTTGCACAAACTCCCCTGCAGTTTTCGAAATATCCCAAATATCCCAATTTCGAGGCCTGAGCCATATTTTGGAGCCAAGTTCTGGCTCTCTGCACGTATTCGCAGTTTGATATTACGACTTTTTATACCCAACATATGCAAAGTACTGGACGCAGTAGTGAGTCACATTTTGCAAAAACTTCCCTGCAGTTTTAAAAATATCCCAAACATCCCAATTTCGAGACCTGAGCCATATTTTGGAGCCAAATTCTGGCTCTCTGCACGTATTCGCAGTTTGAAATTACGACTTTTTATACCCAACATATGACAAGTACTGAAAGCGGCGTTTGGTGATATTTGTCGCAAACTCCCCTGCAGTTTTCAAAATATCCCAAACACCCCAATTTTGAGGCCTGAGTCATATTTTGGAGCCAAATTCTGGCTCTCGGCACGTATTCACAGTTCAAAATTGCGCCTTTTTTATATCCAACATATGTCAAGTACTGAAAGCGGCGTTTGGTCATATTTGTCCCAAACTCCATTGCAGTTTTCAAAATATCCCAAACTTCCGAATTTCGAGGCCTGAGTTATATTTTGAAACCAAATTCTGGCTCTCTGCACGTATTCGCAGTTTGAAATTACGACTTTTTATAGCCAACATATGCCAAGTCCTGAAAGCGGAAGTGAGTCACATTTTGCCCAAACTCCCCTCCAGTTTTCAAAATAACGCAAATATCCCAATTTCGAGGCCTGAGCCATAATTTGGAGCCAAATTCTGGCTCTCTACATGTATTCGCAGTTTGATATTACAACTTTTTTATACCCAACATATGCGAAGTATTGAAAGACGCGTTTGGTCACATTTGTCCCAAACCTTCCTGCAGATTTCAAAATATCCCAAACATCCCAATATCGAGGCCTGAGCCATATTTTGGAGCCAAATTCTGGCTCTCGGCACGTATTCGCAGTTTGAAATTTCGACTTTTTATACCCAACATATGCCAAGTACTGAATGCTGCGTTTGGTCATATTTGGCCCAAATTCCCCTACAGTTTTCAAAATATCCCAAACATCCCAATTTCGAGGACTGAGCCATATTTTGGAGCCAAATTCTGGCTCCCTGCACGTATTCGCAGTTCGAAATTGCGACTTTTTATAACCAACATATGTCAAGTACTGAAAGCGGCGTTTGGTCATATTTGTCCCAAACTCCCCTTCAGTTTTCAAAATATCCCAAACTTTCAAATTTCGAGGCCTGAGTCATATTTTGGAGCCAAATTCTGGCTCTCTGCACGTATTCGCAGTTTGAAATTACGACTTTTTATACCCAACATATGCCAAGTCCTAAAAGCGGAAGTGAGTCACATTTTGCACAAACTCCCCCAGATTTTCGAAATATCCTAAATATCCCAATTTCGAGGCCTGAGCCATATTTTGGAGCCAAATTCTGGCTCTCTGCACGTATTCTTAGTTTTAAGTTACGACTTTTTATACCCAACATATGCGAAGTACTGAAAGCGGCGTTTGGTCACATTTGTCCCAAACCTCCCTCCAGTTTTCAAAATATCTCAAACATCCCAATTTCTAGGCCTGAGTCATATTTTGGAGCCAAATTCTGGCTCTATGCACGTATTTGCAGTTTGATATTACGAATTTTTATACCCAACATATGTCAAGTCCTGAAAGCGGCAGTGAGTCACATTTTGCACTAACTCCCCTGCAGTTTTCGAAATATCCCAAATATCCCAATTTCGAGGCCAGAGCCATATTTTGGAGCCAAATTCTGGCTCTCTGCACGTATTCTCAGTTTGAAATTACGACTTTTTATACCCAACATATGACAAGTAATGAAAGCGGCGTTTGGTCATATTTGTCGCAAACTCCCCTGCAGTTTTCAAAATATCCCAAACATCCCAATTTCGAGGCCTGAGTCATATTTTGGAGCCAAATTCTGGCTCTCTGCACGTATTCGCAGTTTGAAATTGCGACTTTTTTATACCAACATATGCCAAGTACTGAAAGCAGCGTTTGGTCACATTTGTCCCAAACCTCCCTGCAGTTTTCAAAATATCTCAAACATCCCAATTTCGAGGCCTGAGCCATAATTTGGAGCAAAATTCTTGCTCTATGCACGTATTCGCAGTTTGATATTACAACTTTTTATACCCAACATATGCCAAGTCCTGAAAGCGGCAGTGAGTCACATTTTGCACAAACTCCCCTGCAGTTTTCGAAATATCCCAAATATCCCAATTTTGAGGCCTGAGCCATATTTTGGAGCCACATTCTGGCTCTCTACATGTATTCACAGTTTGATATTACAACTTTTTATACCCAACATATGCCAATTACTGAAAGCGGTAATTAGTCACATTTTGAACAAACTCTCCTGCAGTTTTCAAAATATCTGAAACATCCCAATTTCGAAGCCTGAGCAATATTTTGGAGCCAAATTCTGGATCTCTGCACGTATTCGCAGTTTTAAGTTACGACTTTTTATACCCAACATATGCCAAGTACTGAAAGCGGCGTTTGGTCACATTTGTCCCAAACCTCCCTCCAGTTTTCAAAATATCTCAAACATCCCAATTTCTAGGCCTGAGCCATATTTTGGAGCCAAATTCTGGCCCTATGCACGTATTTGCAGTTTGATATTACGAATTTTTATACCCAACATATGTCAAGTCCTGAAAGCGGCAGTGAGTCACATTTTGCCCAAACTCCCCTCCAGTTTTCAAAATAACGCAAATATCTCAATTTCGAGGCCTGAGCCATATTTTGGAGCCAAATTCTGGCTCTCTACATGTATTCGCAGTTAATATTACAACTTTTTTATACCCAACATATGCGAAGTACTGAAAGACGCGTTTGGTCACATTTGTCCCAAACCTTCCTGCAGTTTTCAAAATATCCCAAACATCCCAATATCGAGGCCTGAGCCATATTTTGGAGCCAAATTCTGGCTCTATGCACGTATTTGCAGTTTGATATTACGAATATTTATACCCAACATATGTCAAGTCCTGAAAGCGGCAGTGAGTCACATTTTGCACAAACTCCCCTGCTGTTTTCGAAATATCCCAAATATCCCAATTTCGAGGCCTGAGCCATATTTTGGAGCCAAATTCTGGCTCTCTGCACGTATTCGCAGTTTGATATTACGACTTTTTATACCCAACATATGCAAAGTACTGGACGCAGTAGTGAGTCACATTTTGCAGAAACTTCCCTGCAGTTTTAAAAATATCCCAAACATCCCAATTTCGAGACCTGAGCCATATTTTGGAGCCAAATTCTGGCTCTCTGCACGTATTCGCAGTTTGAAATTACGACTTTTTATACCCAACATATGACAAGTACTGAAAGCGGCGTTTGGTCATATTTGTCGCAAACTCCCCTGCAGTTTTCAAAATATCCCAAACACCCCAATTTCGAGGCCTGAGTCAAATTTTGGAGCCAAATTCTGGCTCTCGGCACGTATTCACAGTTCAAAATTGCGCCTTTTTTATACCCAACATATGTCAAGTACTGAAAGCGGCGTTTGGTCATATTTGTCCCAAACTCCATTGCAGTTTTCAAAATATCCCAAACTTCCGAATTTCGAGGCCTGAGTTATATTTTGAAACCAAATTTTGGCTCTCTGCACGTATTCGCAGTTTGAAATTACGACTTTTTATAGCCAACATATGCCAAGTCCTGAAAGCGGAAGTGAGTCACATTTTGCCCAAACTCCCCTCCAGTTTTCAAAATAACGCAAATATCCCAATTTCGAGGCCTGAGCCATATTTTGGAGCCAAATTCTGGCTCTCTACATGTATTCGCAGTTTGATATTACAACTTTTTTATACCCAACATATGCGAAGTATTGAAAGACTCGTTTGGTCACATTTGTCCCAAACCTTCCTGCAGATTTCAAAATATCCCAAACATCCCAATATCGAGGCCTGAGCCATATTTTGGAGCCAAATTATGGCTCTCGGCACGTATTCGCAGTTTGAAATTTCGACTTTTTATACCCAACATATGCCAAGTACTGAATGCTGCGTTTGGTCATATTTGGCCCAAATTCCCCTACAGTTTTCAAAATATCCCAAACATCCCAATTTCGAGGACTGAGCCATATTTTGGAGCCAAATTCTGGCTCCCTGCACGTATTCGCAGTTCGAAATTGCGACTTTTTATAACCAACATATGTCAAGTACTGAAAGCGGCGTTTGGTCATATTTGTCCCAAACTCCCCTGCAGTTTTCAAAATATCCCAAACTTCCAAATTTCGAGGCCTGAGTCATATTGTGGAGCCAAATTCTGGCTCTCTGCACGTATTCGCAGTTTGAAATTACGACTTTTTATACCCAACATATGCCAAGTCCTAAAAGCGGAAGTGAGTCACATTTTGCACAAACTCCCCCAGATTTTCGAAATATCCTAAATATCCCAATTTCGAGGCCTGAGCCATATTTTGGAGCCAAATTCTGGCTCTCTGCACGTATTCGCAGTTTTAAGTTACGACTTTTTATACCCAACATATGCGAAGTACTGAAAGCGGCGTTTGGTCACATTTGTCCCAAACCTCCCTCCAGTTTTCAAAATATCTCAAACATCCCAATTTCTAGGCCTGAGCCATATTTTGGAGCCAAATTCTGGCTCTATGCACGTATTTGCAGTTTGATATTACGAATTTTTATACCCAACATATGTCAAGTCCTGAAAGCGGCAGTGAGTCACATTTTGCACTAACTCCCCTGCAGTTTTCGAAATATCCCAAATATCCCAATTTCGAGGCCTGAGCCATATTTTGGAGCCAAATTCTGGCTCTCTGCACGTATTCGCAGTTTGATATTACGACTTTTTATACCCAACATATGCAAAGTACTGGAAGCAGCAGTGAGTCACATTTTGCAAAAACTTCCCTGCAGTTTTCAAAATATCCCAAACATCCCAATTTCGAGACCTGAGCCATATTTTGGAGCCAAATTCTGGCTCTCTGCACGTATTCGCAGTTTGAAATTACGACTTTTTATACCCAACATATGCCAAGTCCTGAAAGCGGCAGTGAGTCACATTTTGCGCAAACTCCCCTGCAGTTTTCAATATATCCTAAATATCCCAATTTCGAGGCCTGAGCCATATTATGGAGCCTAATTCTGGCTCTCTGCACGTATTCGCAGTTTGAAATTGCGACTTTTTTATACCAACATATGCCAAGTACTGAAAGCAGCGTTTGGTCACATTTGTCCCAAACCTCCCTGCAGTTTTCAAAATATCTCAAACATCCCAATTTCGAGGCCTGAGCCATAATTTGGAGCAAAATTCTTGCTCTATGCACGTATTCGCAGTTTGATATTACAACTTTTTATACCCAACATATGCCAAGTCCTGAAAGCGGCAGTGAGTCACATTTTGCACAAACTCCCCTGCAGTTTTCGAAATATCCCAAATATCCCAATTACGAGGCCTGAGGCATATTTTGGAGCCAAATTCTGGATCTCTGCACGTACTCGGAGTTTGAAATTGCGACTTTTTTATACCCAACATATGCCAAGTACTGAAAGCGGCAGTGAGTCACATTTTGCCCAAACTCCCCTCCAGTTTTCAAAATAACGCAAATATCCCAATTTTGAGGCCTGAGCCATATTTTGGAGCCAAATTCTGGCTCTCTACATGTATTCGCAGTTTGATATTACAACTTTTTTATACCCAACATATGCGAAGTATTGAAAGACTCGTTTGGTCACATTTGTCCCAAACCTTCCTGCAGATTTCAAAATATCCCAAACATCCCAATATCGAGGCCTGAGCCATATTTTGGAGCCAAATTATGGCTCTCGGCACGTATTCGCAGTTTGAAATTTCGACTTTTTATACCCAACATATGCCAAGTACTGAATGCTGCGTTTGGTCATATTTGGCCCAAATTCCCCTACAGTTTTCAAAATATCCCAAACATCCCAATTTCGAGGACTGAGCCATATTTTGGAGCCAAATTCTGGCTCCCTGCACGTATTCGCAGTTCGAAATTGCGACTTTTTATAACCAACATATGTCAAGTACTGAAAGCGGCGTTTGGTCATATTTGTCCCAAACTCCCCTGCAGTTTTCAAAATATCCCAAACTTCCAAATTTCGAGGCCTGAGTCATATTGTGGAGCCAAATTCTGGCTCTCTGCACGTATTCGCAGTTTGAAATTACGACTTTTTATACCCAACATATGCCAAGTCCTAAAAGCGGAAGTGAGTCACATTTTGCACAAACTCCCCCAGATTTTCGAAATATCCTAAATATCCCAATTTCGAGGCCTGAGCCATATTTTGGAGCCAAATTCTGGCTCTCTGCACGTATTCGCAGTTTTAAGTTACGACTTTTTATACCCAACATATGCGAAGTACTGAAAGCGGCGTTTGGTCACATTTGTCCCAAACCTCCCTCCAGTTTTCAAAATATCTCAAACATCCCAATTTCTAGGCCTGAGCCATATTTTGGAGCCAAATTCTGGCTCTATGCACGTATTTGCAGTTTGATATTACGAATTTTTATACCCAACATATGTCAAGTCCTGAAAGCGGCAGTGAGTCACATTTTGCACTAACTCCCCTGCAGTTTTCGAAATATCACAAATATCCCAATTTCGAGGCCTGAGCCATATTTTGGAGCCAAATTCTGGCTCTCTGCACGTATTCGCAGTTTGATATTACGACTTTTTATACCCAACATATGCAAAGTACTGGAAGCAGCAGTGAGTCACATTTTGCAAAAACTTCCCTGCAGTTTTCAAAATATCCCAAACATCCCAATTTCGAGACCTGAGCCATATTTTGGAGCCAAATTCTGGCTCTCTGCACGTATTCGCAGTTTGAAATTACGACTTTTTATACCAACATATGCCAAGTCCTGAAAGCGGCAGTGAGTCACATTTTGCGCAAACTCCCCTGCAGTTTTCAATATATCCTAAATATCCCAATTTCGAGGCCTGAGCCATATTATGGAGCCTAATTCTGGCTCTCTGCACGTATTCGCAGTTTGAAATTGCGACTTTTTTATACCAACATATGCCAAGTACTGAAAGCAGCGTTTGGTCACATTTGTCCCAAACCTCCCTGCAGTTTTCAAAATATCTCAAACATCCCAATTTCGAGGCCTGAGCCATAATTTGGAGCAAAATTCTTGCTCTATGCACGTATTCGCAGTTTGATATTACAACTTTTTATACCCAACATATGCCAAGTCCTGAAAGCGGCAGTGAGTCACATTTTGCACAAACTCCCCTGCAGTTTTCGAAATATCCCAAATATCCCAATTACGAGGCCTGAGGCATATTTTGGAGCCAAATTCTGGATCTCTGCACGTACTCGGAGTTTGAAATTGCGACTTTTTTATACCCAACATATGCCAAGTACTGAAAGCGGCAGTGAGTCACATTTTGCCCAAACTCCCCTCCAGTTTTCAAAATAACGCAAATATCCCAATTTTGAGGCCTGAGCCATATTTTGGAGCCAAATTCTGGCTCTCTACATGTATTCGCAGTTTGATATTACAACTTTTTTATACCCAACATATGCGAAGTATTGAAAGACTCGTTTGGTCACATTTGTCCCAAACCTTCCTGCAGATTTCAAAATATCCCAAACATCCCAATATCGAGGCCTGAGCCATATTTTGGAGCCAAATTATGGCTCTCGGCACGTATTCGCAGTTTGAAATTTCGACTTTTTATACCCAACATATGCCAAGTACTGAATGCTGCGTTTGGTCATATTTGGCCCAAATTCCCCTACAGTTTTCAAAATATCCCAAACATCCCAATTTCGAGGACTGAGCCATATTTTGGAGCCAAATTCTGGCTCCCTGCACGTATTCGCAGTTCGAAATTGCGACTTTTTATAACCAACATATGTCAAGTACTGAAAGCGGCGTTTGGTCATATTTGTCCCAAACTCCCCTGCAGTTTTCAAAATATCCCAAACTTCCAAATTTCGAGGCCTGAGTCATATTGTGGAGCCAAATTCTGGCTCTCTGCACGTATTCGCAGTTTGAAATTACGACTTTTTATACCCAACATATGCCAAGTCCTAAAAGCGGAAGTGAGTCACATTTTGCACAAACTCCCCCAGATTTTCGAAATATCCTAAATATCCCAATTTCGAGGCCTGAGCCATATTTTGGAGCCAAATTCTGGCTCTCTGCACGTATTCGCAGTTTTAAGTTACGACTTTTTATACCCAACATATGCGAAGTACTGAAAGCGGCGTTTGGTCACATTTGTCCCAAACCTCCCTCCAGTTTTCAAAATATCTCAAACATCCCAATTTCTAGGCCTGAGCCATATTTTGGAGCCAAATTCTGGCTCTATGCACGTATTTGCAGTTTGATATTACGAATTTTTATACCCAACATATGTCAAGTCCTGAAAGCGGCAGTGAGTCACATTTTGCACTAACTCCCCTGCAGTTTTCGAAATATCCCAAATATCCCAATTTCGAGGCCTGAGCCATATTTTGGAGCCAAATTCTGGCTCTCTGCACGTATTCCCAGTTTGATATTACGACTTTTTATACCCAACATATGCAAAGTACTGGAAGCAGCAGTGAGTCACATTTTGCAAAAACTTCCCTGCAGTTTTCAAAATATCCCAAACATCCCAATTTCGAGACCTGAGCCATATTTTGGAGCCAAATTCTGGCTCTCTGCACGTATTCGCAGTTTGAAATTACGACTTTTTATACCCAACATATGCCAAGTCCTGAAAGCGGCAGTGAGTCACATTTTGCGCAAACTCCCCTGCAGTTTTCAATATATCCTAAATATCCCAATTTCGAGGCCTGAGCCATATTATGGAGCCAAATTCTGGCTCTCTGCACGTATTCGCAGTTTGAAATTGCGACTTTTTTATACCAACATATGCCAAGTACTGAAAGCAGCGTTTGGTCACATTTGTCCCAAACCTCCCTGCAGTTTTCAAAATATCTCAAACATCCCAATTTCGAGGCCTGAGCCATAATTTGGAGCAAAATTCTTGCTCTATGCACGTATTCGCAGTTTGATATTACAACTTTTTATACCCAACATATGCCAAGTCCTGAAAGCGGCAGTGAGTCACATTTTGCACAAACTCCCCTGCAGTTTTCGAAATATCCCAAATATCCCAATTACGAGGCCTGAGGCATATTTTGGAGCCAAATTCTGGATCTCTGCACGTACTCGGAGTTTGAAATTGCGACTTTTTTATACCCAACATATGCCAAGTACTGAAAGCGGCAGTGAGTCACATTTTGCCCAAACTCCCCTCCAGTTTTCAAAATAACGCAAATATCCCAATTTTGAGGCCTGAGCCATATTTTGGAGCCAAATTCTGGCTCTCTACATGTATTCACAGTTTGATATTACAACTTTTTATACCCAACATATGCCAATTACTGAAAGCGGTAATTAGTCACATTTTGAACAAACTCCCCTGCAGTTTTCAAAATATCCGAAACATCCCAATTTCGAAGCCTGAGCAATATTTTGGAGCCAAATTCTGGATCTCTGCACGTATTCGCAGTTTTAAATTACAACTTTTTATACCCAACATATGCCAAGTCCTGAAAGCGGCAGTGAGTCACATTTTGCACAAACTCCCCCAGATTTTCGAAATATCCTAAATATCCCAATTTCGAGGCCTGAGCCATATTTTGGAGCCAAATTCTGGCTCTCTGCACGTATTCGCAGTTTTAAGTTACGACTTTTTATACCCAACATATACCAAGTACTGAAAGCGGCGTTTGGTCACATTTGTCCCAAACCTCCTTCCAGTTTTCAAAATATCTCAAACATCCCAATTTCTAGGCGTGAGCCATATTTTGGAGCCAAATTCTGGCTCTATGCACGTATTTGCAGTTTGATATTACGAATTTTTATACCCAACATATGTCAAGTCCTGAAAGCGGCAGTGAGTCACATTTTGCACAAACTCCCCTGCAGTTTTCGAAATATCCCAAATATCCCAATTTCGAGGCCTGAGCCATATTTTGGAGCCAAATTCTGGCTCTCTGCACGTATTCGCAGTTTGATATTACGAATTTTTATACCCAACATATGCAAAGTACTGGACGCAGCAGTGAGTCACATTTTGCAAAAACTTCCCTGCAGTTTTCAAAATATCCCAAACATCCCAATTTCGAGACCTGAGCCATATTTTGGAGCCAAATTCTGGCTCTCTGCACGTATTCGCAGTTTGAAATTACGACTTTTTATACCCAACATATGACAAGTACTGAAAGCGGCGTTTGGTCATATTTGTCGCAAACTCCCCTGCAGTTTTCAAAATATCCCAAACATCCCAATTTCGAGGCCTGAGTCATATTTTGGAGCCAAATTCTGGCTCTCTGCACGTATTCACAGTTCGAAATTGCGCCTTTTTTATACCAAACATATGTCAAGTACTGAAAGCGGCGTTTGGTCATATTTGTCCCAAACTCCCCTGCAGTTTTCAAATTATCCCAAACTTCCGAATTTCGAGGCCTGAGTCATATTTTGAAACCAAATTCTGGCTCTCTGCACGTATTCGCAGTTTGAAATTACGACTTTTTATACCCAACATATGCCAAGTCCTGAAAGCGGCAGTGAGTCACATTTTGCCCAAACTCCCCTCCAGTTTTCAATATAACGCAAATATCCCAATTTCGAGGCCTGAGCCATATTTTGGAGCCAAATTCTGGCTCTCTACATGTATTCGCAGTTTGATATTACAACTTTTTTATACCCAACATATGCGAAGTACTGAAAGACGCGTTTGGTCACATTTGTCCCAAACCTTCCTGCAGTTTTCAAAATATCCCAAACATCCCAATATCGAGGCCTGAGAAATATTTTGGAGCCAAATTCTGGCTCTCTGCACGTATTCGGAGTTTGAAATTGCGACTTTTTTATACCCAACATATGCCAAATACTGAAAGCGGCAGTGAGTCACATTTTTCCCAAACTCCCCTCCAGTTTTCAAAATAACGCAAATATCCCAATTTCGAGGCCTGAGCCATATTTTGGAGCCAAATTCTGGCTCTCTGCACATATTCGCAGTTTGAAATTACGACTTTTTATACCAACATATGCCAAGTACTGAAAGCAGCGTTTGGTCACATTTGTCCCAAACCTCCCTGCAGTTTTCAAAATATCTCAAACATCCCAATTTCGAGGCCTGAGCCATAATTTGGAGCAAAACTCTTGCTCTATGCACGTATTCGCAGTTTGATATTACAACTTTTTATACCCAACATATGCCAAGTCCTGAAAGCGGCAGTGAGTCACATTTTGCACAAACTCCCCTGCAGTTTTCGAAATATCCCAAAAATCCCAATTACGAGGCCTGAGGCATATTTTGGAGCCAAATTCTGGATCTCTGCACGTATTCGGAGTTTGAAATTGCGACTTTTTTACACCCAACATATGCCAAGTACTGAAAGCAGCAGTGAGTCACATTTTGCCCAAACTCCCCTCCAGTTTTCAAAATAACGCAAATATCCCAATTTTGAGGCCTGAGCCATATTTTGGAGCCAAATTCTGGCTCTCTACATGTATTCACAGTTTGATATTACAACTTTTTATACCCAACATATGCCAATTACTGAAAGCGGTAATTAGTCACATTTTGAACAAACTCCCCTGCAGTTTTCAAAATATCCGAAACATCCCAATTTCGAAGCCTGAGCAATATTTTGGAGCCAAATTCTGGATTTCTGCACGTATTCGCAGTTTTAAGTTACGACTTTTTATACCCAACATATGCCAAGTACTGAAAGCGGCGTTTGGTCAAATTTGTCCCAAACCTCCCTCCAGTTTTTAAAATATCTGAAACATCCCAATTTCTAGGCCTAAGCCATATTTTGGAGCCAAATTCTGGCTCTATGCACGTATTTGCAGTTTGATATTACGAATTTTTATACCCAACATATGTCAAGTCCTGAAAGCGGCAGTGAGTCACATTTTGCCCAAACTCCCCTCCAGTTTTCAAAATAACGCAAATATACCAATTTTGAGGCCTGAGCCATATTTTGGAGCCAAATTCTGGCTCTCTACATGTGTTCGCAGTTTGATATTACAACTTTTTTATACCCAACATATGCGAAGTACTGAAAGACGCGTTTGGTCACATTTGTCCCAAACCTTCCTGCAGTTTTCAAAATATCCCAAACATCCCAATATCGAGGCCTGAGCCATATTTTGGAGCCAAATTCTGGCTCTATGCACGTATTTGCAGTTTGATATTACGAATTTTTATACCCAACATATGTCAAGTCCTGAAAGCGGCAGTGAGTCACATTTTGCACAAACTCCCCAGCAGTTTTCGAAATATCCCAAATATCCCAATTTCGAGGCCTGAGGCATATTTTGGAGCCAAATTCTGGATCTCTGCACGTATTCGGAGTTTGAAATTGCGACTTTTTTATACCCAGCATATGCCAAATACTGAAAGCGGCAGTGAGTCACATTTTGCCCAAACTCCCCTCCAGTTTTCAAAATAACGCAAATATCCCAATTTTGAGGCCTGAGCCATATTTTGGAGCCAAATTCTGGCTCTCTACATGTATTCACAGTTTGATATTACAACTTTTTATACCCAACATATGCCAATTACTGAAAGCGGTAATTAGTCACATTTTGAACAAACTCCCCTGCAGTTTTCAAAATATCCGAAACATCCCAATTTCGAAGCCTGAGCAATATTTTGGAGCCAAATTCTGGATTTCTGCACATATTCGCAGTTTTAAGTTTCGACTTTTTATACCCAACATATGCCAAGTACTGAAAGCGGCGTTTGGTCACATTTGTCCCAAACCTCCCTCCAGTTTTCAAAATATCTGAAACATCCCAATTTCGAGGCCTGAGCCATATTTTGGAGCCAAATTCTGGTTCTCTGCACATATTCGCAGTTTGAAATTACGACTTTTTATACCCAACATATGACAAGTACTGAAAGCGGCGTTTGGTCATATTTGTCCCAAACTCCCCTGCAGTTTTCAAAATATCCCAAACATCCCAATTTCGAGGCCTGAGTCATATTTTGGAGCCAAATTCTGGCTCTCTGCACGTATTCGCAGTTCGAAATTGCGACTTTTTTATACCCAACATATGTTAAGTACTGAAAGCGGCGTTTGGTCATATTTGTCCCAAACTCCCCTGCAGTTTTCAAAATATCCCAAACTTCAGAATTTCGAGGCCTGAGTCATATTGTGAAACCAAATTCTGGCTCTCTGCACGTATTCGCAGTTTGAAATTACGACTTTTTATACCCAACATATGCCAAGTCCTGAAAGCGGCAGTGAGTCACATTTTGCGCAAACTCCCCTGCAGTTTTCGAAATATCCCAAATATCCCAAATTCGAGGCCTGAGGCATATTTTGGAGCCAAATTCTGGATCTCTGCACGTATTCACAGTTTTAAGTTACGAATTCTTATATCCAACATATGCTAAGTCCTGAAAACGGCAGTGAGTCACATTTTGCATAAACTCCCCTGCAGTTTTCAAAATATCCTAAATATGCCAATTTCGAGGCCTGAGCCATATTATGGAGCCAAATTCTGGCTCTCTGCATGTATTCGCAGTTTGAAATTGCGACTTTTTTTATACCAACATATGCCAAGTACTGAAAGCAGCATTTGGTCACATTTTTCCCAAACCTCCCTGCAGTTTTCAAAATATCTCAAACATCCCAATTTCGAGGCCTGAGCCATAATTTGGAGCCAAATTATGGCTCTATGCACGTATTCGCAGTTTGATATTACGACTTTTTATACCCAACATATGCCAAGTCCTGAAAGCGGCAGTGAGTCACATTTTGCACAAACTCCCCTGCAGTTTTCGAAATATCCCAAATATCCCAATTTCGAGGCTTGAGCCATATTTTGGAGCCAAATTCTGGCTCTCTGCACGTATTCGCAATTTTAAGTTACGACTTTTTATACCCAACATATGCCAAGTACTGAAAGCGGCGTTTGATCACATTTGTCCCAAACCTCCCTCCAGTTTTCAAAATATCCCAAACATCCCAATTTCTAGGCCTGAGCCATATTTTGGAGCCAAATTCTGGCTCTATGCACGTATTTGCAGTTTGATATTACGAAATTTTATACCCAACATATATCAAGTCCTGAAAGCGGCAGTTAGTCACATTTTGCACAAACTCCCCTTCAGTTCTCGAAATATCCTAAATATCCCAATTTCAAGGCCTGAGCCATATTTTGGAGCCAAATTCTGGCTCTCTGCACGCATTCGCAGTTTGAAATTGCGACTTTTTTTATACCAACATATGCCAAGTACTGAAAGCAGCGTTTGGTCACATTTGTCCCAAACCTCCCTGCAGTTTTCAAAATATCTTAAACATCCCAATTTCGAGGCCTGATCCATAATTTGGAGCCAAATTCTGGCTCTATGAACGTATTCGCAGTTTGATATTACGAAATTTTATACCCAACATATGCCAAGTCCTGAAAGCGGCAGTGAGTCACATTTTGCACAAACTCCCCTGCAGTTTTCGAAATATCCCAAATATCCCAATTTCGAGGCCTGAAGCATATTTTGGAGCCAAATTCTGGATCTCTGCACGTATTCGCAGTTAGAAATTTCATCTTTTTATACCAACATATGCCAAGTACTGAAAGCAGCGTTTGGTCACATTTGTCCCAAACCTCCCTGCAGTTTTCAAAATATCTCAAACATCCCAATTTCAAGGCCTGAGCCATAATTTGGAGCCAAATCCTGGCTCTATGCAAGTATTCGCAGTTTGATATTACGACTTTTTATACCCAACATATGCCAAGTCTTGAAAGCGGCAGTGAGTCACATTTTGCACAAACTCCCCTGCAATTTTCGAAATATCGTAAATATCCCAATTTCGAGGCCTGAGCCATATTTTGGAGACAAATTCTGGCTCTCTGCAAGTATTCGAAGTTTTAAGTTACTACTTTTTATACCCAACATATGCCAAGTACTGAAAGTGGCGTTTGGTCACATTTGTCCCAAACCTCCCTCCAGTTTTCAAAATATCCCAAACATCCCAATTTCTAGGCCTGAGCCATATTTTGGAGCCAAATTCTGGCTCTATGCACGTATTTGCAGTTTGATATTATGAATTTTTATACCCAACATATGTCAAGTCCTGAAAGCGGCAGTGAGTCACATTTTGCACAAACTCCCCTGCAGTTTTCGAAATATCCCAAATATCCCAATTTCGAGGCCTGAGCCATATTTTGAAGCCAAATTCTGGCTCTCTGCACGTATTCGCAGTTTGATATTACGACTTTTTATACCCACCATATGCAAACTACTGGACGCAGCAGTGAGTCACATTTTGCAAAAACTTCCCTGCAGTTTTAAAAATATCCCAAACATCCCAATTTCTAGACCTGAGCCATATTTTGGACCCAAATTCTGGCTCTCTGCACGTATTCGCAGTTTGAAATTAAGACCTTTTTATACCCAACTTATGCGAAGTACTAAAAGCAGCGTTTGGTCACATTTGTCCTAAACCTTCCTGCAGTTTTCAAAATATCCCAAACATCCCAATATCGAGGCCTGAGCCATATTTTGGAGCCAAATTCTGGCTCTCTGCACGTATTCGCAGTTTGAAATTTCGACTTTTTATACCCAACATATGCCAAGTACTGAAAGCGGCGTTTGGTCATATTTGTCCCAAACTCCCCTGCAGTTTTTTAAATATCCCAAACCTCCGAATTTCGAGGCCTGAGTCATATTTTGGAGCCAAATTCTGGCTCTATGCACGTATTCGCAGTTTGATATTACGACTTTTTATACCCAACATATGCCAAGTCCTGAAAGCGGCAGTGAGTCACATTTTGCACAAACTCCCATGCAGTTTTCGAAATATCCCAAATATCCCAATTTCGAGGCCTGAGCCATATTTTGAAGCCAAATTCTGGCTCTCTGCACGTATTCGCAGTTTGATATTACGACTTTTTATACCCACCATATGCAAACTACTGGACGCAGCAGTGAGTCACATTTTGCAAAAACTTCCCTGCAGTTTTAAAAATATCCCAAACATCCCAATTTCTAGACCTGAGCCATATTTTGGACCCAAATTCTGGCTCTCTGCACGTATTCGCAGTTTGAAATTAAGACCTTTTTATACCCAACTTATGCGAAGTACTAAAAGCAGCGTTTGGTCACATTTGTCCTAAACCTTCCTGCAGTTTTCAAAATATCCCAAACATCCCAATATCGAGGCCTGAGCCATATTTTGGAGCCAAATTCTGGCTCTCTGCACGTATTCGCAGTTTGATATTACGACTTTTTATACCCACCATATGCAAACTACTGGACGCAGCAGTGAGTCACATTTTGCAAAAACTTCCCTGCAGTTTTAAAAATATCCCAAACATCCCAATTTCTAGACCTGAGCCATATTTTGGACCCAAATTCTGGCTCTCTGCACGTATTCGCAGTTTGAAATTAAGACCTTTTTATACCCAACTTATGCGAAGTACTAAAAGCAGCGTTTGGTCACATTTGTCCTAAACCTTCCTGCAGTTTTCAAAATATCCCAAACATCCCAATATCGAGGCCTGAGCCATATTTTGGAGCCAAATTCTGGCTCTCTGCACGTATTCGCAGTTTGAAATTTCGACTTTTTATACCCAACATATGCCAAGTACTGAAAGCGGCGTTTGGTCATATTTGTCCCAAACTCCCCTGCAGTTTTTTAAATATCCCAAACCTCCGAATTTCGAGGCCTGAGTCATATTTTGGAGCCAAATTCTGGCTCTATGCACGTATTCGCAGTTTGATATTACGACTTTTTATACCCAACATATGCCAAGTCCTGAAAGCGGCAGTGAGTCACATTTTGCACAAACTCCCATGCAGTTTTCGAAATATCCCAAATATCCCAATTTCGAGGCTTGAGCCATATTTTTGAGCAAAATTCTGGCTCTCTGCACGTATTCCCAGTTTTAAGTTACGACTTTTTATACCCCACATATGCCAAGTACTAAAAGCGGCGTTTGGTCACATTTGTCCCAAACCTCCCTCCAGTTTTCAAAATATTCCAAACATCCCAATTTCTAGGCCTGAGCCATATTTTGAGCCAAATTCTGGTTCTATGCACGTATTTGCAGTTTGATATTTCGACTTTTTATACCCAACATATAACAAGTCATAAAAGCAGCAGTGAGTCACATTTTGCACAAACTCCCCTGCAGTTTTCGAAATATCCCAAATATCCCAATTTCGAAGCCTGAGCCATATTTTGGAGCCAAATTCTGGCTCTATGCACGTATTTGCAGTTTTATATTACGAATTTTTATACCCAACATATGTCAAGTCCTGAAAGCGGCAGTGAGTCACATTTTGCACAAACTCCCCTGCAGTTTTCGAAATATCTTAAACATTCCAATTTCGAGGCCTGAGCCGTATTTTGGAGCCAAATTCTGGCTCTCTGTACGTATTCGCAGTTTGATATTACGACTTTTTATTCCCAACATATGACAAGTCCTGAAAGCGGCAGTGAGTCACATTTTGCACAAACTCCCCTGCAGTTTTCGAAATATCTTAAACATTCCAATTTCGAGGCCTGAGCCATATTTTGAAGCCAAATTCTGGCTCTCTGCACGTATTCACAGTTTGATATTACGACTTTTTATACCCACCATATGCAAAGTACTGGACGCAGCAGTGAGTCACATTTTGCAAAAACTTCCCTGCAGTTTTAAAAATATCCCAAACATCCCAATTTCGAGACCTGAGCCATATTTTGGACCCAAATTCTGGCTCTCTGCACGTATTCGCAGTTTGAAATTACAACCTTTTTATACCCAACTTATGCGAAGTACTAAAAGCGGCGTTTGGTCACATTTGTCCTAAACCTTCCTGCAGTTTTCAAAATATCCCAAACATCCCAATATCGAGGCCTGAGCCATATTTTGGAGCCAAATTCTGGCTCTCTGCACCTATTCGCAGTTTGAAATTTCGACTTTTTATACCCAACATATGCCAAGTACTGAAAGAGGCGTTTGGTCATATTTGTCCCAAACTCCCCTGCAGTTTTCAAAATATCCCAAACCTCCGAATTTCGAGGCCTGAGTCATATTTTGGAGCCAAATTCTGGCTCTCTGCACGTATTCGCAGATTGATATTACGACTTTTTATACCCAACATATGCCAAGTCCTGAAAGCTGCAGTGAGTCACATTTTGCACAAACTCCCATGCAGTTTTCGAAATATCCCAAATATCCCAATTTCGAGGCTTGAGCCATATTTTGGAGCAAAATTCTGGCTCTCTGCACGTATTCGCAGTTTTAAGTTACGGATTTTTATACCCAACATATGCCAAGTACTAAAAGCGGCGTTTGGTCACATTTGTCCCAAACCTCCCTCCAGTTTTCAAAATATTCCAAACATCCCAATTTCTAGGCCTGAGCCATATTTTGAGCCAAATTCTGGTTCTATGCACGTATATGCAGTTTGATATTACGACTTTTTATACCCAACATATGCCAAGTCCTGAAAGCTGCAGTGAGTCACATTTTGCACAAACTCCCCTGCAGTTTTCGAAATATCCCAAATATCCCAATTTCGAAGCCCGAGCCATATTTTGAGCTAAATTCTGGCTCTATGCACGTATTTGCAGTTTTATATTACGAATTTTTATACCCAACATATGTCAAGTCCTGAAAGCGGCAGTGAGTCACATTTTGCACAAACTCCCCTGCAGTTTTCGAAATATACCAAATATCCCAATTTCGAGGCCTGAAGCATATTTTGGAGCCAAATTCTGGATCTCTGCACGTATTCGCAGTTTGAAATTACATCTTTTTATACCAACATATGCCAAGTACTGAAAGCAGCGTTTGGTCACATTTGTCCCAAATCTCCCTGCAGTTTTCAAACTATCCCAAACATCCCAATTTCGAGGCCTGAGCCATATTTTCGAGCCAAATACTGGCTCTATGCACGTATTCGCTGTTTGATATTACGACTTTTTATACCAAACATATGCCAAGTCCTGAAAGCGGCAGTGAGTCACATTTTGCACAAATTCCCCTGCAGTTTTCGAAATATCCCAAATATCCCAATTTCGAGGCCTGAGCCATATTTTGGAGCCAAATTCTGGATCTCTTCACGTATTCGCAGTTTGATATTACGACTTTTTATACCGAACATATGCAAAGTACTGGACGCAGCAGTGAGTCACATTTTGCAAAAACTTCCCTGCAGTTTTCAAAATATCCCAAACATCCCAATTTCGAGACCTGAGCCATATTTTGGACCCAAATTCTGGCTCTCTGCACGTATTTGCAGTTTGAAATTACGACCTTTTTATTCCCAACATATGCGAAGTACTAAAAGCGGCGTTTGGTCACATTTGTCCAAAACCTTCCTGCAGTTTTCAAAATATCCCAAACATCCCAATTTCGAGGCCTGAGCCATATTTTGGAGCCAAATTCTGGCTCTTTGCATGTATTCGCAGTTTGAAATTACGACTTTTTATACCCAACATATGCCAAGTCCTGAAAGCGGCAGTGAGTCACAGTTTGCACAACTCCCCTGCAGTTTTCAAAATATGCCAAATATCCCAATTTCGAGGCCTGAGCCATATTATGAAGCCAAATTCTGCCTCTCTGCACGTATTCGCAGTTTGAAATTGCGACTTTTTTATACCAACATATGCCAAGTACTGAAAGCAGCGTTTGGTCACATTTTTCCCAAACCTCCCTGCAGTTTTCAAAATATCTCAAACATCCCAATTTTAAGGCCTGAGCCATAATTTGGAGCCAAATTCTGGCTCTATGCACGTATTCGCAGTTTGATATTACGACTTTTTATACCCAACATATGCCAGGTCCTGAAAGCGGCAGTGAGTCACATTTTGCACAAACTCCCCTGCAGTTTTCGAAATATCGTAAATATCCCAATTTCGAGGCCTGAGGCATATTTTGGAGCCAAATTCTGGATCTCTGCATGTATTCGGAGTTTGAAATTGCGACTTTTTTATACCCAACGTATGCCAAGTACTGAAAGCGGCAGTGAGTCACATTTTGCCCAAACTCCCCTCCAGTTTTCAAAATAACGCAAATATCCCAATTTCGAAGCCTGAGCCATATTTTGGAGCCAAATTCTGGCTCTCTGCACGTATTCGTATTTTTAAGTTATGACTTTTTATACCCAACATATTCCAAGTACTGAAAGCAGCATTTGGTCACATTTGTCCCAAACCTCCCTCCAGTTTTCAAAATATCCCAAACATCCCAATTTCTAGGCCTGAGCCATATTTTGGAGCCAAATTCTGGCTCTATGCACGTATTTGCAGTTTGATATTACGACTTTTTATACCCAAAATATGTCAAGTCCAGTAAGCGGCAGTGAGTCACATTTTGCACATTTTCCCCTGCAGTTTTCAAAATATCCTAAATATCCCAATTTCGAGGCCTGAGCCATATTATGGAGCCAAATTCTGGCTCTTTGCACGTATTCGTAGTTTGAAATTGCTACTTTTTTATACCAACATATGCCAAGTACTGAAAACAGCGTTTGGTCACTTTTGTCCCAAACCTCCCTGCAGTTTTCCAAATATCCCAAACATCCAAATATCGAGGCCAGAGCCATATTTTGGAGTGACACAAAAGTGAGTAAGAGTGAGAGTAAGGGTGACAGAATGAGTAAGAGTGAGAGTAAAGTGATTGAGAGTAAGGGTGAGTATGAGAGTAAGAGTGATTGAGAGTTAGAGTGAGAGTAAGAGTGATTGAGAGTTAGTGAGAGTAAGAGTGATTGAGAGTAAGAGTGATTGAGAGTAAGAGTGATTGAGAGTAAAAGTGATTGAGAGTAAGAGTGATTGAGAGTAAGAGTGATTGGGAGTAAGAGTGATTGAGAGTAAGAGTGATTGGGAGTAAGAGTGATTGGGAGTAGGAGTTAGAGTGAGAGTAGGAGTAAGAATGAGAATAAGAGTGATTGAGAGTAAGAGTGAGTAAGAGTAAGGATGAGAGTAAGAGTGATTGAGAGTAAGAGTGATTGAGAGTAGGAGTGATTGAGAGTAAGAGTGATTAGGAGTAAGAGTGATTGGGAGTAAGAGTAAGAGTGAGAGTAAGAGAAAGAATGAGAATAAGAGTGATTGAGAGTAAGAGTGATTGGGAGTAAGAGTAAGAGTAAGAATGAGAGTAGGAGTGATTGAGAGTAGGAGTGATTGGGAGTAGGAGTGATTGGGAGTAAGAGTGATTGAGAGTAAGAGTAATTGAGAGTAAGAGTATGAGAGTAAGAGTGAGAGAGTGAGTATGAATGGGTAAGGGTGACTGAGAGTGAGTAAGAGTGACAGAGTATGAATGACAGAGTAAGAGTGATAGAGAGTAAGAGTGACAGAGAGTAAGAGTGACAGAGAGTAAGAGTGACAGAGTAAGAGTGACAGAGAGTAAGAGTGACAGAGAGTAAGAGTGACAGAGAGTAAGAGTGACAGAGAGTAAGAGTGACAGAGAGTAAGAGTGACAGAGTAAGAGTGAGTATGAGAGTGAGTAAGGATGACTGAGAGAAAGAGTGAGTAATAGTGCGTAAGAGTGATTGAGAGTTAGAGTGAGAGTAAGAGTGATTGAGAGTTAGTGAGAGTAAGAGTGATTGAAAGTAAGAGTGATTGAGAGTAAAAGTGATTGAGAGTAAGAGTGATTGAGAGTAAGAGTGATTGGGAGTAAGAGTGATTGAGAGTAAGAGTGATTGGGAGTAAGAGTGATTGGGAGTAGGAGTAAGAATGAGAATAAGAGTGATTGAGAGTAAGAGTGAGTAAGAGTAAGAATGAGAGTAAGAGTGATTGAGAGTAAGAGTGATTGAGAGTAAGAGTGGTTGAGAGTAAGAGTGATTGGGAGTAAGAGTGATTGAGAGTAAGAGTGATTGGGAGTAAGAGTGATTGGGAGTAGGAGTAAGAATGAGAATAAGAGTGATTGAGAGTAAGAGTGAGTAAGAGTAAGAATGAGAGTAAGAGTGATTGAGAGTAAGAGTGATTGAGAATAAGAGTGATTGAGAGTAAGAGTGATTGGGAGTAAGAGTGATTGGGAGTAAGAGTAAGAGTGAGAGTAAGAATGAGAATAAGAGTGATTGAGAGTAAGAGTGATTGGGAGTAAGAGTAAGAGTAAGAATGAGAGTAGGAGTGATTGAGAGTAGGAGTGATTGGGAGTAGGAGTGATTGGGAGTAAGAGTGATTGAGAGTAAGAGTAATTGAGAGTAAGAGTATGAGAGTAAGAGTGAGAGAGTGAGTATGAATGGGTACGGGTGACTGAGAGTGAGTAAGAATGACAGAGTAAGAGTGACAGAGAGTAAGAGTGACAGAGAGTAAGAGTGACAGAGAGTAAGAGTGACAGAGTGTAAGAGTGACAGAGTAAGAGTGACAGAGAGTAAGAGTGACAGAGAGTAAGAGTGACAGAGAGTAAGAGTGACAGAGAGTAAGAGTGACAGAGAGTAAGAGTGACATAGTAAGAGTGACAGAGAGTAAGAATGACAGAGAGTAAGAGTGACAGAGAGTAAGAGTGACAGAGAGTAAGAGTGACAGAGAGTAAGAGTGACAGAGTAAGAGTGACAGAGTAAGAGTGACAGAGAGTAAGAGTGACAGAGAGTAAGAGTGACAGAGAGTAAGAGTGACAGAGAGTAAGAGTGACAGAGATTAAGAGTGACAGAGAGTAAGAGTGACAGAGTGTAAGAGTGACAGAGTAAGAGTGACAGAGTAAGAGTGACAGAGAGTAAGAGTGACAGAGAGTAAGAGTGACAGAGAGTAAGAGTGACAGAGAGTAAGAGTGACAGAGTAAGAGAGTGAGAGTGATTATGAGAGAGTTAAGAGTGTGAGGAGTGAGAGAGTAGCAGGCCAGGGAGGCAGGATGTGTGGTCACAGGCGAGGCCTAGGCCTCGTGATCTCTAATGTTGGTTTTTATATATATGTGGGATTTTTTGTCCTGTTTCAAATTATAATTATTTAGCAGGAATGTAATAAGATATTGCACAGTATTAATGTGACAATAATATATGCATTATTTCCTTGATAATCAAACTTGTTGTTCAAAGATAATATACAATCTTTGAAGGAAACATTTTGAGAGCGCGAGCTGGCAACACTGGGCTGGTGGGTGAGAGAGACATATGGTTAGTTGTACTCAGACCTTCAGTGGTGAAGGGTGTGTCCCAGCTGGCCGCCACCTGCCGCCACCCGCCGCCACCCGCCGCCCACCACCAGCCGCCACCCGCCACCACCCACCACCCACCACCAGCCGCCACCCACCACCAGCCGCCACCCGCCACCACCCACCACCAGCCGCCACCTGCCACCACCCACCACCAGCCGCCACCCGCCACCCACCACCAGCCGCCACCTGCCGCCACCCACCACCAGCCGCCACCCGCCACCACCCACCACCAGCCGCCACCCACCACCAGCCGCCACCCGCCACCACCCACCGTCAGCCGCCACCCGCCACCACCCACCACCAGCCGCCACCCGCCACCACCCACCACCAGCCGCCACCCGCCACCACCCACCACCAGCCGCCACCCGCCACCACCCACCACCAGCCGCCATCCGCCACCACCCACCACCAGCCGCCACACGCCACCAGCCACCGCCACCCACCACCGCCACTCACCACCCGCCCCCACCACCCACCACCAGCCGCCACCCGCCACCACCCACCACCAGCCGCCACCCACCACCAGCCGCCACCCGCCACCACCCACCACCAGCCGCCACCCGCCACCACCCACCACCAGCCGCCACCCGCCACCACCCACCACCTGCCGCCACCCGCCACCCGCCACCCGCCACCACCCACCACCAGCCGCCACCCGCCACCACCCACCACCAGCCGCCAGCCGCCACCACCCACCACCAGCCGCCACCCGCCACCAGCCACCGCCACCAACCACCGCCACTCACCACCCGCCGCCACCACCCACCACCCGCCGCCACCCGCCACCCACCACCAGCCGCCACCCGCCACCACCCACCACCAGCCGCCACCCGCCACCCGCCACCACCCACCACCAGCCGCCACCCGCTACCACCCACCACCAGCCGCCACCCGCCACAAAACACCACCTGCCGCCACCCGCCACCCGCCACCACCCACCACCAGCCGCCACCCGCCACCACCCACCACCAGCCGCCAGCCGCCACCACCCACCACCAGCCGCCACCCGCCACCAGCCACCGCCACCCACCACCGCCACTCACCACCCGCCGCCACCACCCACCACCCGCCGCCACCCGCCACCCACCACCAGCCGCCACCCGCCACCACCCACCACCAGCCGCCACCCGCCACCCGCCACCACCCGCCACTAGCCACCGCCACCCACCACCGCCACTCACCACCCGCCGCCACCACCCACCACCAGCCGCCACCCGCCACCACCCACCACCAGCCGCCACCCGCCACCAGCCACCGCCACCCGCCACCAGCCACCGCCACCCACCACCGCCACTCACCGCCCGCCGCCACCACCCACCACCAGCCGCCAGCCGCCACCCACCACCAGCCGCCACCCGCCACCACCCACCACCAGCCGCCACCCGCCACCACCCACCACCAGCTGCCACCCGCCACCACCCACCACCAGCCGCTACCCGCCACCACCCACCACCAGCCGCCACCCGCCACCACCCACCACCAGCCGCCACCCGCCACCACCCACCACCAGCCGCCAGCCGCCACCCACCACCAGCCGCCACCCGCCACCACCCACCACCAGCCGCCACCCGCCACCACCCACCACCAGCCGCCACCCGCCACCACCCACCACCCGCCGCCACCCGCCACCCACCACCAGCCGCCACCCGCCACCACCCACCACCAGCCGCCACCCGCCACCCGCCACCACCTGCCACTAGCCACCGCCACCCACCACCGCCACTCACCACCCGCCGCCACCACCCACCACCAGCCGCCACCTGCCACCACCCACCACCAGCCGCCACCCGCCACCAGCCACCGCCACCCGCCACCAGCCACCGCCACCCACCACCGCCACTCACCACCTGCCGCCACCACCCACCACCAGCCGCCACCACCCACCACTAGCCGCCAGCCGCCACCCACCACCAGCTGCCACCCGCCACCACCCACCACCAGCCGCCACCCGCCACCACCCACCACCAGCCGCCACCCGCCACCGGCCACCACCCACCACCAGCCGCCACCCACCACCAGCCGCCACCCGCCACCACCCACCACCAGCCGCCACCCGCCACCACCCACCACCAGCCGCCACCCGCCACCACCCACCACCAGCCGCCACCCGCCACAACCCACCACCTGCCGCCACCCGCCACCCGCCACCACCCACCACCAGCCGCCACCCGCCACCACCCACCACCAGCCGCCAGCCGCCACCACCCACCACCAGCCGCCACCCGCCACCAGCCACCGCCACCCACCACCGCCACTCACCACCCGCCGCCACCACCCACCACCCGCCGCCACCCGCCACCCACCACCAGCCGCCACCCGCCACCACCCACCACCAGCCGCCACCCGCCACCCGCCACCACCCGCCACTAGCCACCGCCACCCACCACCGCCACTCACCACCCGCCGCCACCACCCACCACCAGCCGCCACCCGCCACCACCCACCACCAGCCGCCACCCGCCACCAGCCACCGCCACCCGCCACCAGCCACCGCCACCCACCACCGCCACTCACCGCCCGCCGCCACCACCCACCACCAGCCGCCAGCCGCCACCCACCACCAGCCGCCACCCGCCACCACCCACCACCAGCCGCCACCCGCCACCACCCACCACCAGCTGCCACCCGCCACCACCCACCACCAGCCGCTACCCGCCACCACCCACCACCAGCCGCCACCCGCCACCACCCACCACCAGCCGCCACCCGCCACCACCCACCACCAGCCGCCAGCCGCCACCCACCACCAGCCGCCACCCGCCACCACCCACCACCAGCCGCCACCCGCCACCACCCACCACCAGCCGCCACCCGCCACCACCCACCACCAGCCGCCACCCGCCACCCGCCACCACCCACCACCAGCCGCCACCCACCACCACCCACCACCAGCCGCCACCCACCACCAGCCGCCACCCGCCACCACCCACCACCAGCCGCCACCCGCCACCACCCACCACCAGCCGCCACCCGCCACCACCCACCACCTGTCGCCACCCGCCACCCGCCACCACCCACCACCAGGCGCCACCCGCCACCACCCACCACCAGCCGCCAGCCGCCACCACCCACCACCAGCCGCCACCCGCCACCAGCCACCGCCACCCACCACCGCCACTCACCACCCGCCGCCCCCACCCACCACCCGCCGCCACCCGCCACCCACACCAGCCGCCACCCGCCACCACCCACCACCAGCCGCCACCCGCCACCACCCGCCACTAGCCACCGCCACCCACCACCGCCACTCACCACCCGCCGCCACCACCCACCACCAGCCGCCACCCGCCACCACCCACCACCAGCCGCCACCCGCCACCACCCACCACCAGCCGCCACCCGCCACCAGCCACCGCCACCCGCCACCAGCCACCGCCACCCACCACCGCCACTCACCACCCGCCGCCACCACCCACCACCAGCCGCCACCACCCACCACCAGCCGCCAGCCGCCACCACCCACCACCAGCCGCCACCACCCACCACCAGCCGCCACCCGCCACCCGCCACCACCCACCACCAGCCGCCACCCGCCACCACCCACCACCAGCCGCCACCCGCCACCACCCACCACCAGCCGCCACCAGCCACCGCCACCCACCACCGCCACTCACCACCCGCCGCCACCACCCACCACCCGCCGCCACCCGCCACCCACCACCAGCCGCCACCCGCCACCACCCGCCACCCGCCACCACCCGCCACCAGCCACCGCCACCCACCACCGCCACTCACCACCCGCCGCCACCACCCACCACCAGCCGCCACCAGCCACCGCCACCCACCACCGCCACCC
Organism: Procambarus clarkii; assembly: GCF_040958095.1. Taxonomy (NCBI): domain Eukaryota; kingdom Metazoa; phylum Arthropoda; class Malacostraca; order Decapoda; family Cambaridae; genus Procambarus; species Procambarus clarkii. The sequence continues at coordinate 2,178,104 of NC_091226.1, forward strand.
GCCGCCACCACCCACCACCACCACCCACCACCACCAGCCGCCGCCGCCACCACCGCCCACCACCACCGCCGCCACCACCCATCACCGCCGCCGCCACCACCACCCACCACCACCGCCGCCGCCACCACCCATCACCGCCGCCGCCGCCACCACCCACCACAGCCGCCGCCGACAACACCGCCACCACCCACCACAGCCGCCACCACCACCCACCATTACCACCACCACCCACCACCGCCGCCACCACCAGCCGCCACAAGCCGCCACCGCCCGCCACCGCCCGCCACCAGCCGCCATCACCACCACCACCACCACCAGCCGCCATCACCGCCACCAGCCGCCACCAGCTGCCACCACCACCAGCCGCCACCACCACCACCACCAGCCGCCACCAGCTGCCACCACCACCAGCCGCCATCACCGCCACCAGCTGCCACCACCACCAGCCGCCACCACCAGCCGCCACCACCGCCACCACCACCTGCCACCAGCCGCCACCACCGCCCGCTATCAGCCGTCACCGCCCGTTGCCACAGTCGCCACCGCAAGCCGCCACCGCCAGCCGCCACCAGCCCCCCCCACCACCGCCCGCCACCACCCACCACCACCCGCCGCCACCACCCACCACCACCCGCCGCCACCACCCACCACCACCAGCCGCCGCCGCCACCCACCACCCGCCGCCGCCGCCACCACCACCCACCACCACCGCCGCCACCACCCACCACCACCAGCCGCCGCCGCCACCACCACCCACCACCACCACCACCACCACCCACCACCACCGCCGCCATTACCCACCACCACCAGCCGCCGCCGCCACCACCACCCACCACCACCGCCGCCACCACCCACCACCGCCAGCCGCCACCACTCATCACAGACGCCGCCACCCGCCACCGCCCGCTACCACCGCCAGACACAGCCGCCAGTGTCCGCCACCGCCGCCACTGTCCGCCACCGCCGCCACTGTCCGCCACTGCCGTCACTGTCCGCCACCGCCGCCACTGGCCGCCACCGCCACCACTGTCTGCCACCGCCACCACTCTCCGCCCGCCGCCACCACTGTCCGCCCGCCGCCACCACTGTCCGCCCGCCGCCACCACTGTCCGCCCGCCGCCACCACTGTCCGCCTGCCGCCACCACTGTCCGCCCGCCGCCACCACTGTCCGCCCGACGCCTCCACTGTCCGCCCGCCGCCTCCACTGCCCGCCCGCCGCCTCCACTGTCCGCCCGCCGCCTCCACTGTCCGCCCGCCGCCGCCACTGTTCGCCCGCCGCCGCCACTGTCCACCCGCCGCCGCCACTGTCCGCCACAGCCGCCACTGTCCGCCCGCCGCCACTGTCCGCCCGCCGCCACTGTCCGCCCGCCACCACTATCCGCCACCGCCGCCACTATCCGCCACCGCCGCCACTGTCCTCCCGCCGCCACTGTCCGCCCGCCGCCACTGTCCGCCCGCCGCTGCCCTGTCCGCCCGCCGCCACTATCCGCCACCGCCGCCACTGTCCGCCCGCCGCCACTGTCCGCCCGCCGCCACCGCCGCCACTGTCCGCCCGACGCCACTGTCCGCCCGCCGCCACTGTCCGCCCGCCGCCACTGTCCGCCCGCCGCCACTGTCCGCCCGCCGCCACTATCCGCCACCGCCGCCACTGTCCGCCCGCCGCCACTATCCGCCACCGCCGCTACTGTCCGCCCGCCGCCACTGTCCGCCCGCCGCCGCCGCCACTGTCCGCCCGCCGCCACTATCCGCCACCGCCGCCACTGTCCGCCACAGCCGCCACTCTCCGCCGTACAGCCTCCCCTCTCTCCGTTAGTAAATAATTATAATTGTTAGTAAATAATAAAAGAAATATAAATTATTAGATTTTTTTTACCCTTAAATTGGTTTTAATATTTAAATTGAAAATAATAATATAATATAAAATATAATAAAAATAATATAATATAAAATATAATTTAATTTCAAGAAATTTAACTTTAAACACAAAGATGTGAAAAGGGTTCAGATTATTGGCTCAAACCTTTCATAAGAGATTCATATTGGTATATGAATGGATTATGAATGACTCATGTTAGGAGTGTAAAGTTGCCACAACATCTCAAATTAGTGTTAGATACATATGTCTTGGTTATAAGTTTTGGAAACCTATTTAAGTCCACACACAATATTGTATCTGATACGATAAAACAAACGTTTCCAATACTTTCAAATACTTTCCAGATATGTTGTGGCAACCTAAAATTGTTTGCTGGGGAGTCACATTTGCACAAACTCCACTGCAGTTTTCAAAATATCCCAAACATCCCAATTTTGAGGCCTGAGCAATATTTTGGAGCCAAATTCTGGCTCTCTGCACGTATTCGCAGTTTAAAATTGCGACTTTTTTATATCAACATATTCCAAGTACTGAAAGCAGCGTTTGCTCACATTTGTCCCAAACCTCCCTGCAGTTTTCAAAATATCTTAAACATCCCAATTTCGAGGCCTGAGCCATAATTTGGAGCCAAATTCTGGCTCTATGCACGTATTCGCAGTTTGAAATTACGACTTTTAATAACCAACATATGCCAAGTCCTGAAAGCCGCAGTGAGTCAAATTTTGCACAAACTCCCCTGCAGTTTTCGAAATATCCCAAATATCCCAATTTCGAGGCCTGCGCCATATTTTGGAGCCAAATTCTGGATCTCTGCACGTATTCGCAGTTAGAAATTACATCTTTTTATACCCAACATATGCCAAGTACTGAAAGCGGCGTTTGGTCACATTTGTCCCAAACCTCCCCGCAAATTTCAAAATATCCCAAGAACCCCAATTTCGAGGCCTGAGCCATATTTTGGAGCCAAATTCTAGCTCTCTACATGTATTCGCAGTTTGATATTACGACTTTTTATACCCAACATATGCCAAGTACTGAAAGCGGCAGTGAGTCACATTTTGCACAAACTCCCCTGCAGTTTTCAAAATATCCCACACATCCCAATTTTGAGGCCTGAGCAATATTTTGGAGCCAAATTCTGGCTCTCTGCACGTATTCGCAGTTTGAAATTACGACTTTTTTATACCCTACATATGCGAAGGACTGAAAGCGGCATTTGGTCACATTTGTCCCAAACATCCCTGCAGTTTTGAAAATATCCCAAATATCCCAATTTTGAGTCCTGAGCCATATCTTAGAGCCTAATTCTGGCTCTCTGCACGTATTCGCAGTTCGAAATTACGTCTTTTTATACCCAACATATGCCAAGTACTGAAAGCGGCGTTTAGTCACATTTGTCCCAAACATCCCTGCAGTTTTATAAATATACCAAAAATCCCAATTTCGAGGTCTGAGCAATATTTTGGAGCCAAATTCTGGCTCTCTGCACGTATTTGCAGTTTGATATTACGACTTTTTATACCCAACATATGCCAAGTACCGAAAGCGGCAGTGTGTCACATTTTGCACAAACTCCCCTGCAGTTTTCAAAATATCCCAAACGTCCCAATTTCGAGGCCTGAACCATATTTTGGAGCCAAATTCTGGCTCTCTGCACGTATTCGCAGTTTTATATTACGACTTTAATACCCTAATGCATACCCATATAATGCATACCCATTTAATGCATACCCAACATATGCAAGTCCTGAAACGGCATTGAGTCACTTTTTGCACAAACTCCCCTGCAGTTTTCGAAATATCCCAAATATCGCAATTTCGAGGCCTGAGCCCTATTTTGGACCCAAATTCTGGCTCTCTGCACGTATTCGCAGTTTGAAATTACGACTTTTTTATACTCAACATATGCGAAGTACTGAAAGCGGCGTTTGGTCACATTTGTCCCAAACCTTCCTGCAGTTTTCAAAATATCCCAAACATCCCAATATCGATGCCTGAGCCATATTTTGGAGCCAAATTCTGGCTCTCTGCACGTATTCGCAGTTTGAAATTGCGACTTTTTTATACCCAACATATGTCAAGTACTGAAAGCGGCGTTTGGTCATATTTCTCCCAAACTCCCCTACAGTTTTCAAAATATCCCAAACTTCCCAATTTCGAGGCCTGAGTCATATTTTGGAGCCAAATTCTGGCTCTCTGCACGTATTCGCAGTTTGAAATTACGACTTTTTATACCCAACAAATGCCAAGTCCTGAATGCGGCAGTGAGTCACATTTTGCACAAACTCCCCTGCAGTTTTCGAAATATCCCAAATATCCCAATTTCGAGGCCTGAGCCATATTTTCGAGCCAAATTCTGTATCTCTGCACGTATTCGCAGTTTGAAATTGCAACTTTTTATACCCAACATATGCCAAGTACTGAAAGCGGCAGTGAGTCACATTTTGCCCAAACTCCCCTCCAGTTTTCAAAATAACGCAAATATCCCAATTTCGAGGCCTTAGCCATATTTTGGAGCCAAATTCTGGCTCTCTGCACGTATTCGCAGTTTGAAATTACGACTTTTTTTATACCCAACATAATGCGAAGTACTGAAAGCGGCGTTTGGTCAAATTTGTCCCAAACCTTCCTGCAATTTTTAAAATATCCCAAACATCCCAATTTCGAGGCCTTAGCTATATTTTGGAGCCAAATTCTGGCTCTCTGCCCGTATTCGCAGTTAGAAATTACGACTTTTTTATTCCCAACATAATGCGAAGTACTGAAAGCGGCGTTTGGTCACATTTGTCCCAAACCTTCCTGCAGTTTTCAAAATATCACAAACATCCCAATATCGAGGCCTGAGCCATATTTTGGAGCCAAATTCTGGCTCTCTGCACGTATTCGCAGTTTGAAATTGCGACTTTTTTATACCCAATATATGCCAAGTGCTGAAAGCGGTAATTAGTCACATTTTGCACAAACTCCCCTGCAGTTTTCAAAATATCCCAAACATCCCAATTTCAAGGCCTGAGCCATATTTTGGAGCCCAATTCAGGTTCTCTGTACGTGTTTGCAGTTTGAAATTACGACTTTTTTTACCCAAAATATGCCAAGTACTGAAAGCGGCATTTGGTCACATTTGTCCCAAACCTCCCTCCAGTTTTCAAATTATCCCAAACATCCCAATTTCGAGGCCTGAGCCATATTTTGGAGCCAAATTCTGGCTCTATGCACGTATTCACAGTTTGATATTACGACTTTTTATACCCAACATATTCTAAGTCCTGAAAGCGGCAGTGAGTCGTATTTTGCGCAAACTCCCCTGCAGTTTTCAAAATATCCCAAACATCCCAATTTCGAGGCCTGAGCCATATTTTGAACACAAATTCTGGCTCTCTGAACGTATTCGCAGTTTGAAATTACGACTTTTTTATACCCAGCATATGCAAAGTACTGAAAGCGGCGTTTGGTCACATTTGTCCCAAACCTTCTTGCAGTTTTCAAAATATCCCAAACATCCCAATATCGAGGCCTGAGCCATATTTTGGAGCCAAATTCTGGCTCTCTGCCCGTATTCGCAGTTTGAAATTGCTACTTTTTTATACCCAACATATGTCAAGTACTGAAAGCGGTGTTTGGTCATATTTCTCTCAAACTCCCCTACAGTTTTCAAAATATCCCAAACTTCCCAATTTCGAGGCCTGAGTCATATTTTGGAGCCAAATTCTGGCTCTCTGCACGTATTCGCAGTTTGAAATTACGACTTTTTTATACCCAACATAATGCGAAGTACTGAAAGCGGCGTTTGGTCACATTTGCCCCAAACCTTCCTGCAGTTTTCAAAATATCCCAAACATCCCAATATCAAGGCCTGAGCCATATTTTGGAGCCAAATTCTGGCTCTCTGCACGTATTCGCAGTTTGATATTACGAATTTTATACCCAACATATGCCAAGTACTGAAAGCGAGAGTGAGTCACATTTTGCACAAACTCCCCTCCAGTTTTCAAAATAACCCAAATATCCCAATTTCGAGGCATGAGCCATATTTTGGAGCCAAATTCTGGCTCTCTGCACGTATTCGCAGTTTGATATTACGACTTTTTATACCCAACATATGCTAAGTACTGAAAGCGGCGTTTGGTCACATTTGTCCCTAACCTCCCTCCAGTTTTCAAAATATCCCAAACATCCCAATTTCTAGGCCTGAGCCATATATTGGAGCCAAATTCTGGCTCTATGCACGTATTCGCAGTTTGATTTTACTACTTTTTATACCCAACATATGCCAAGTCCTGAAAGCGGCAGCGAGTCACATTTTGCACAAACTCCCCTGCAGTTTTCGAAATATCCCAAATATCCCAATTTTGAGGCCTGAGCCATATTTTGGAGCCAAATTCTAGCTCTTTGCACATATTCGCAGTTTGATATTACGACTTTTTATACCCACCATATGCAAAGTACTGGACTCAGAAGTGAGTCACATTTAGCACAAACTTCCCTGCAGTTTTCAAAATATCCCAAACTTCCCAATTTCGAGACCTGAGCCATATTTTGGAGCCAAATTCTGGCTCTCTGCACGTATTCGCAGTTCGAAATTACGTCCTTTTATACCCAACATATGCCAAGTACTGAAAGCGGCGTTTGGTCACATTTGTCCCAAACCTCCCCGCAGTTTTCAAAATATCCCAACAAACCCAATTTCGAGGCCTGAGTCATTTTTTGGAGCCAAATTCTGGCTCTCTGCATGTATTCGCAGTTTGATATTAAGAATTTTTATACCCAACATATGCCAAGTACTGAAACGGCAGTGAGTCACATTTTGCACAAACTCCCCTGCAGTTTTCAAAATATCCCAAACATCCCAATTTTGAGGCCTGAGCAATATTTTGGAGCCAAATTCTGGCTCTCTGCACGTATTCGCAATTTGAAATCACGACTTTTTTATACCCAACATATGCAAAGGACTGAAAGCGGCGTTTGGTCACATTTGTCCCAAACATCCCTGCAGTTTTCAAAATATCCCAAATATCCCAATTTCGAGGCCTGAGCCATATTTTGGAGCCAAATTCTGGCTCTCTGCACGTATTCGCAGCTCGAAATTACATCTTTTTATACCCAACATATGCCACGTACTGAAAGCGGCGTTTGGTCACATTTGTCCCAAACCTCCCCGCAGTTTTCAAAATATCCCAAAAATCCCAATTTCGAGGCCTGAGCCATATTTTGGAGCCAAATTCTGGCTCTCTGCATGTATTCGCAGTTTGATATTGCGACTCTTTATACATAACATATGCCAAGTTCTGAAAGCGGCACTGAGTCACATTTTGCACAAACTCCCCTGCAGTTTTCAAAATATCCCAAACATCCAAATTTCGAGGCCTGAGCCATATTTTAGAGCCAAATTCTGGCTCTCTGCACGTATTCGCAGTTTGAAATTACGATTTTTTTATATCAACATATTCCAAGTACTCTAAGCAGCGTTTGGTCACATTTGTCCCAAACCTCCCTGCAGTTTTCAAAATATCTTAAACATCCCAATTTCGAGGCCTGAGCCATAATTTGGAGCCAAATTCTGGCTCTATGCACGTATTCGCAGTTTGAAATTACGACTTTTAATAACCAACATATGCCAAGTCCTGAAAGCCGCACTGAGTCAAATTTTGAACAAACTCCCCTGCAGTTTTCGAAATATCCCAAATATCCCAATTTCGAGGCCTACGCCATATTTTGGAGCCAAATTCTGGATCTCTGCACGTATTCGCAGTTAGAAATTACATCTTTTTATACCCAAAATATGCCAAGTACTGAAAGCGGCGTTTGGTCACATTTGTCCCAAACCTCCCCGCAGATTTCAAAATATCCCAAGAACCCCAATTTCGAGGCCTGAGCAATATTTTGGAGCCAAATTCTAGCTCTCTACATGTATTCGCAGTTTGATATTACGAATTTTTATACCCAACATATGCCAAGAACTGAAAGCGGCAGTGAGTCACATTTTGCACAAACTCCCCTGCAGTTTTCAAAATATCCCACACATCCCAATTTTGAGGCCTGAGCAATATTTTGCAGCCAAATTCTGGCTCTCTGCACGTATTCGCAGTTTGAAATTACGACTTTTTTATACCCTACATATGCGAAGGACTGAAAGCGGCATTTGGTCACATTTGTCCCAAACATCCCTGCAGTTTTGAAAATATCCCAAATATCCCAATTTCGAGTCCTGAGCCATATCTTGGAGCCTAATTGTGGCTCTCTGCACGTTTTCGCAGTTCGAAATTACGTCTTTTTATACCCAACATATGCCAAGTACTGAAAGCGGCGTTTGGTCACATTTGTCCCAAACCTCCCCGCAGTTTTCAAAATATCCCAAAAATCCCAATTTCGAGGCAGAGCCATATTTTGGAGCCAAATTCTGGCTCTCTGCATGTATTCGCAGTTTGATATGGCGACTCTTTATACATAACATATGCCAAGTACTGAAAGCGGCAGTGAGTCACATTTTGCACAAACTCCCCTGCAGTTTTCAAAATATCCCAAACATCCCAATTTCGAGGCCTGAACCATATTTTGGAGCCAAATTCTGGCTCTTTGCACGTATTCGCAGATTGAAATTACGACTTTTTTATACCCAACATATGTGAAGGACTGAAAGCGGCGTTTGGTCACATTTGTCCCAAACATCCCTGCAGTTTTCAAAATATCCCAAATATCCGAATTTCGAGGCCTGATCCATATTTTGGAGCCAAATTCTGGATCTCTGCACGTATTCGCAGTTAGAAATTATATCTTTTTATACCCAACATATGCCAAGTACTGAAAGCGGTGTTTGGTCACATTTGTCCCAAACATCCCTGCAGTTTTATAAATATCCCAAAAATCCCAATTTCGAGGTCTGAGCAATATTTTGGAGCCAAATTCTGGCTCTCTGCACGTATTTGCAGTTTGATATTACGACTTTTTATACCCAACATATGCCAAGTACCGAAAGCGGCAGTGTGTCACATTTTGCACAAACTCCCCTGCAGTTTTCAAAATATCCCAAACGTCCCAATTTCGAGGCCTGAACCATATTTTGGAGCCAAATTCTGGCTCTCTGCACGTATTCAAAGTTTTATATTACGACTTTAATACCCTAATGCATACCCATATAATGCATACCCATTTAATGCATACCCAACATATGCAAGTCCTGAAACGGCATTGAGTCACATTTTGCACAAACTCCCCTGCAGTTTTCGAAATATCCCAAATATCGCAATTTCGAGGCCTGAGCCCTATTTTGGACCCAAATTCTGGCTCTCTGCACGTATTCGCAGTTTGAAATTACGACTTTTTTATACTCAACATATGCGAAGTACTGAAAGCGGCGTTTGGTCACATTTGTCCCAAACCTTCCTGCAGTTTTCAAAATATCCCAAACATCCCAATATCGAGGCCTGAGCCATATTTTGGAGCCAAATTCTGGCTCTCTGCACGTATTCGCAGTTTGAAATTGCGACTTTTTTATACCCAACATATGTCAAGTACTGAAAGCGGCGTTTGGTCATATTTCTCCCAAACTCCCCTACAGTTTTCAAAATATCCCAAACTTCCCAATTTCGAGGCCTGAGTCATATTTTGGAGCCAAATTCTGGCTCTCTGCACGTATTCGCAGTTTGAAATTACGACTTTTTATACCCAACAAATGCCAAGTCCTGAATGCGGCAGTGAGTCACATTTTGCACAAACTCCCCTGCAGTTTTCGAAATATCCCAAATATCCCAATTTCGAGGCCTGAGCCATATTTTTGAGCCAAATTCTGGATCTCTGCACGTATTCGCAGTTTGAAATTGCAACTTTTTTATACCCAACATATGCCAAGTACTGAAAGCGGCAGTGAGTCACATTTTGCTCAAACTCCCCTCCAGTTTTCAAAATAACGCAAATATCCCAATTTCGAGGCCTTAGCCATATTTTGGAGCCAAATTCTGGCTCTCTGCACGTATTCGCAGTTTGAAATTACGACTTTTTTATACCCAACATAATGCGAAGTACTGAAAGCGGCGTTTGGTCAAATTTGTCCCAAACCTTCCTGCAGTTTTTAAAATATCCCAAACATCCCAATTTCGAGGCCTTAGCTATATTTTGGAGCCAAATTCTGGCTCTCTGCCCGTATTCGCAGTTAGAAATTACGACTTTTTTATTCCCAACATAATGCGAAGTACTGAAAGCGGCGTTTGGTCACATTTGTCCCAAACCTTCCTGCAGTTTTCAAAATATCCCAAACATCCCAATATCGAGGCCTGAGCCATATTTTGGAGCCAAATTCTGGCTCTCTGCACGTATTCGCAGTTAGAAATTACGACTTTTTTATTCCCAACATAATGCGAAGTACTGAAAGCGGCGTTTGGTCACATTTGTCCCAAACCTTCCTGCAGTTTTCAAGATATCCCAAACATCCCAATATCGAGGCCTGAGCCATATTTTGGAGCCAAATTCTGGCTCTCTGCACGTATTCGCAGTTTGAAATTGCGACTTTTTTATACCCAATATATGCCAAGTGCTGAAAGCGGTAATTAGTCACATTTTGCACAAACTCCCCTGCAGTTTTCAAAATATCCCAAACATCCCAATTTCAAGGCCTGAGCCATATTTTGGAGCCAAATTCAGGTTCTCTGTACGTATTTGCAGTTTGAAATTACGACTTTTTTTACCCAAAATATGCCAAGTACTGAAAGCGCCATTTGGTCACATTTGTCCCAAACCTCCTTCCAGTTTTCAAATTATCCCAAACATCCCAATTTCGAGGCCTGAGCCATATTTTGGAGCCAAATTCTGGCTCTATGCACGTATTCACAGTTTGATATTACGACTTTTTATACCCAACATATTTTAAGTCCTGAAAGCGGCAGTGAGTCGTATTTTGCGCAAACTCCCCTGCAGTTGTCAAAATATCCCAAACATCCCAATTTAGAGGCCTGAGCCATATTTTGAACACAAATTCTGGCTCTCTGCACGTATTCGCAGTTTGAAATTACGACTTTTTTATACCCAACATATGCAAAGTACTGAAAGCGGCGTTTGGTCACATTTGTCCCAAACCTTCCTGCAGTTTTCAAAATATCCCAAACATCCCAATATCGAGGCCTGAGCCATATTTTGGAGCCAAATTCTGGCTCTCTGCACGTATTCGCAGTTTGAAATTGCGACTTTTTTATACCCAACATATGTCAAGTACTGAAAGTGGTGTTTGGTCATATTTCTCCCAAACTCCCCTACAGTTTTCAAAATATCCCAAACTTCCCAATTTCGAGGCCTGAGTCATATTTTGGAGCCAAATTCTTGCTCTCTGCACGTATTCGCAGTTTGAAATTACGACTTTTTATACCCAACAAATGCCAAGTCCTGTATGCGGCAGTGAGTCAAATTTTGCACAAACTCCTCTGCAGTTTTCGAAATATCCCAAATATCCCAATTTCGAGGCCTGAGCCATATTTTGGAGCCAAATTCTGGATCTCTGCACGTATTCGCAGTTTGAAATTGCAACTTTTTTATACCCAACATATGCCAAGTACTGAAAGCAGCAGTGAGTCACATTTTGCCCAAACTCCCCTCCAGTTTTCAAAATAACGCAAATATCCCAATTTCGAGGCCTTAGCCATATTTTGGAGACAAATTCTGGCTCTCTGCACGTATTCGCAGTTTGAAATTACGACTTTTTTATACCCAACATAATGCGAAGTACTGAAAGCGGCGTTTGGTCACATTTGTCCCAAACCTTCCTGCAGTTTTCAAAATATCCCAAACATCCCATTATCGAGGCCTGAGCCATATTTTGGAGCCAAATTCTGGCTCTCTGCAGGTATTCGCAGTTTGATATTACGAATTTTATACCCAACATATGCCAAGTACTGAAAGCGGCGTTTGGTCATATTTGTCCCAAACTCCCCTGCAGTTTTCAAAATATCCCAAACACCCCAATTTCGAGGCCTGAGCTATATTTTGGAGCCAAAATCTGGCTCTCTGCACGTATTCGCAGTTTGAAATTGCGACTTTTTTAGACCCAACATATGTCATGTACTGAAAGCGGCGTTTGGTCATATTTGTCCCTAACTTCCCAATTTCAAGGCCTGAGTCATATTTTTGAGCCAAATTCTGGCTCTCTGCACGTATTTGCAGTTTGAAATTTCGTCTTTTTATACCCAACATATGCCAAGTCCTGAAAGCGGCAGTGAGTCACATTATGCACAACTCCCCTGCAGTTATCAAAATATCCCAAATATCCCAATTTCGAGGCCTGAGCCATATTATGGACATAAATTCTGGCTCTCTACACGTATTCGCAGTTTGAAATTGCGAATTTTTATACCAACATATGCCAAATACTGAAAGCGGCAGCGAGTCACATTATGCACAAACTCCCCTGCAGTTATCAAAATATCCCAAATATTCCAATTTCGAGGCCTGAGCCATATTATGGAACCAAATTCTGGCTCTCTGCACGTATTCGCAGTTTGAAATTGAGAATTTTTATACCAACATATGCCAAGTACTCAAAGCAGCGTTTGGTCTCATACGTCCCAAACCTCTCTACAGTTTTCAAAATATCTCAAACATCCCAGTTTCGAGGCCAGAGCAATAATTTGGAGCCAAATTCTGGCTCTATGCACGTATTCGCAGATTAATATTTCGACTATTTTATACCTAACATATGCCAAGTACTGAAAGTGGCAGTGAGTCACATTTTGCCCAAACTCCCCTCCAGTTTTCAAAAAAACGCAAATATCCCAATTTCGATGCCTGAGCCATATTTTGGAGCTAAATTCTGGCTCTCTGCACGTATTCGCAGTTAGAAATTACATCTTTTTATACCCAACATATGCCTAGTACTGAAAGCGGCGTCTGGTCACATTTGTCCCAAACATCCCTGCAGTTTTCAAAATATCCCAAATATCCCAATTTCGAGGCCTGAGCCATATTTTGGAGCCATATTCTGGCTCTCTGCACGTATTCGCAGTTCGAAATTACTTCTGTTTATACCCAACATATGTCAAGTACTGAAAGCGGTGTTTGGTCACATTTGTCCCAAACCTCAACGCAGTTTTCAAAATATCCCAAATATCCCAATTTCGAGGCCTGAGCCATATTTTGGAGCCAAATTCTGGCTCTCTGCATGTATTCGCAGTTTGATATTACGACTTTTTATACCCAATATATGCCAAGTCCTGAAAGCGGCAGTGAGTCACATTTTGCACAAACTCCCCTGCAGTTTTCAAAATATCCCAAATATCCCAATTTCGAGGCCTGAGCCATATTTTGGAGCCAAATTCTGGCTCTCTGCATGTATTCGCAGTTTGAAATTACGACTTTTTTATACCCAACATATGCGATGAACTGAGAGCGGCGTTTGGTCACATTTGTCCGAAACATCCCTGCAGTTTTCAAAATATCCCAAATATCCCAATTTCGAGGCCTGAGCCATATTTTGGAGCCATATTCTGGCTCTCTGCACGTGTTACGACCCTGGGTTCTCCAGTGGAAACCAGAGGTCAAAATTGAGCTATTAAACTTCCTAGTAGTACAGTTAAGTGCATCTCGAATGGCAATTGTTTGTATCTTCCCTGCCAGACGTAAGACTATTATTGTTTCTCAAAGAGCATTTAAAGACTGAGCTGGGGGTTGATTATTAAATAATAACATAGGCACCAACTTTGCTTACTAATACTTTCTAATCATTCATAAAGTAACAATACGTTGCATAGGGGAAGATCTTTTATGTGCTTAGCTGCACGATCAATTAGGCTCCTTCCAGCACCACGACATGAGGGAGGCCAGGTGGTCGCGAGGAGCTCTCTCTTCTCTGGCTGGTGTCGTGCGGATAAGACCTACTCTGTGGCTGCACCCCTACTCTTCTCCCTTCTCCTCTTACTTATTTCCCTTACCTGAAGTTCCTGTATCCTTAAGTTAAGTACGGGGCATTATTAAGTGAACCTACTCTGGTAGTAAATATTGGTGAGACCTGCGGTTAGTATTTGCCAGTGTTTTGTTTACCCCTAAGTGTTGTGTTTTGTATTATGGTACCACATGGTCTCACTACCCTAAGCTGCATCCAGCTTCAGTGCTTATCCAGTAGTACTTTACCCTAGCTTGTTATTAGTGTAACCTTTTATCCTGCCTATGTGGACCAAGGCTTTTAACGTAAGATAGTGTGGTAAAGTTATTATTATTATTGTTATTGGTGTGAGTGTATATGGGGGGTTGTTAAGGGGTTAATAAATAAGTACATGAATTACAGAGTATCTCTTCTTCCAGTGTGGGAGCGCATTGATCAACCCTTAGACTAACATATATGGTCTTGTAGCAAGTTATTACTACTGTGGATAGTTTATTTTGGGGGCCGGGCCTTTTAGCTCTCCCATATTTGATACTCTTGTCTTCTAACTACCCTTACCCCTTAATATTACCAGTACCCCATACCCCACATCTATTTTTGTAACAGCACGTATTCGCAGTACGAAATTACTTCTGTTTATACCCAACATATGCCAAGTACTGAAAGAGGCGTTTGGTCACATTTGTCCCTAACCTCCCCGCAGTTTTCAAAATATCCCAAATATCCCAATTTCGAGGCCTGACCCATATTTTGGAGCCAAATTCTGGCTCTCTGCACGTATTCGCAGTTTTAAGTTACGACTTTTTATACCCAACATATGCCAAGTCCTGAAAACGGCAGTGAGTCACTTTTTGCACAAACTCCCATGTAGTTTTCAAAATATCCCAAATACCCCAATTTCGAGGCCCTGAGCCATATTTTGGAGCCAAATTCTGGCTCTCTGCACGTATTAGCAGTTTGAAATTGCGACTTTTTTATACCCAACATATGCCAAGTACTGAAAGCGGCAATGAGTCACATTTTGCACAAACTCCCCTGCATTTTTCTAAATATCCCAAACATCCCAATTTCGAGGCCTAGGCCATATTTTGGAGCCAAATTCAGGCTCTCTGCACGTATTCGCAGGTTGAAATTACGACTCATTATAACCAACATATGCCAAGTACTGAAAGCGGCAATGAGTCAAATTTTGCATAAACTCACCTGCATTTTTCTAAATATCCCAAACATCCCAATTTCGAGGCCGGAGCCATATTTTGGAGCCAAATTCAGGCTCTATGCACGTATTCGCAGTTTGATATTACTACCTATTATATCCAACATATGCCAAGTACTGAAAGCGGCGTTTGGTCACATTTGTCCCAAATCTAAGTGCAGTTTTCAAAATATCCCAAACATCCCAATACCGAGGCCTGAGTCATATTTTGGAGCCAAATTCTGGCTCTCTGCACATATTCGCAGTTTGATATTACGACTTTTTATACCCAACATATGCCAAGTCCTGAAAGCGGCAGAGAGTCACATTTTGCACAAACTCCCCTGCAGTTTTCAAAATATCCCAAATATCCCAATATCGAGGCCTGAGCCATATTTTGGAGCGAAATTCTGCCTCTCTGCACGTATTCGCAGTTTGATATTACGAATTTTATACCCAACATATGCAGAGTACTGAAAGCGAGAGTGAGTCAATTTGCACAAACTCCCCTCCAGTTTTCAAAATATCCCAAATATCCCAATTTCGAGGCCTGAGCCATATTTTGGAACCAAATTCTGGCTCTCTGCACGTATTCGCAGTTTGATATTACGAATTTTTATACCCAACATATGCTAAGTACTGGACGCAGCGCTGAGTCACATTTTGCACAAACTCCCCTGCATTTTTCTAAATATCCCAAACATCCCAATTTCAAGGCCGGAGCCATATTTTGGAGCCAAATTCTGGCTCTATGCACGTATTCGCAGTTTGATATTACAAACTATTATATCCAACATATGCCAAGTACTGAAAGCGGTGTTTGGTCACATTTGTCCCAAATCAAAGTGCAGTTTTCAAAATATCCCAACCATCCCAATACCGAGGCCTGAGTCATATTTTGGAGCCAAATTCTGGCTCTCTGCACGTATTCGCAGTTTGATATTACGACTTTTTATACCCAACATATGCGAAGGACTGAAAGCGGCGTTTGGTCACATTTGTCCCAAAATTCCCTGCAGTTTTCAAAATATCCCAAATATCCCAATATCGAGGCCTGAGCTATATTTTGGAACCAAATTCTGGCTCTCAGCACGTATTCGCAATTTGAAATTACAACCTATTATACCCAACATATGCCAAGTACTGAAAGCGGCAATGAGTCACATTTTGCACAAACTCCCCTGCAGTTTTCAAAATATCCCAAACATCCCAATTTCGAGGCCTGTGCCATATTTTGGAGCCAAATTCAGGCTCTCTGCACATATTCGCAGTTTGAAATAAAGACTTTTTATACCCAGCATATGCCAAGTACTGAAAGCGGCGATGGGTCACATTTGTCCCAAACCTCCCTGCAGTTTTCAAAATATCCCAAACATCCCAATTTCGAAACCTGAGCTATAATTTGGAACCAAATTCTGGCTCTATGCACGTATTCGCAGTTTGATATTACAAATTTTTATACCCAACATATGCAAAGTCCTTAAAGTGGCAGTGAGTCACATTTTGCACAAACTCCCCTGCAGTTTTCGAAATATCCCAAATATCCCAATATCGAGGCCTGAGCCATATTTTGGAGCCAAATTCTGGCTCTCTGCACGTATTTGCAGTTTGATATTACGAATTTTATACCCAACATATGCCAAATACTGAAAGCAAGAGTGAGTCACATTTTGCACAAACTCCCCTCCAGTTTTCAAAATATTCCAATTATCCCAATTTCGAGGCCTGAGCCATATTTTGGAGCCAAATTCTGGCTCTCTGCACGTATTCGCACTTTGATATTACGACTTTTTATACCCAACATATGTTAAGTACTGGACGCAGCACTGAGTCACATTTTGCACAAACTCCCCTGCAGTTTTCAAAATATCCCAAACATCCCAATTTCGAGGCCTGAGCCATATTTTGAACCCAAATTCTGGCTCTCTGCACGTATTCACAGTTTGAAATTACGACTTTTTTATACCCAACATAATGCGAGGTACTGAAAGCGGCGTTTGGTCACATTTGTCCCAAACCTTCCTGCAGTTTTCAAAATATCCCAAACATCCCAATATCGAGGCCTGAGTCATATTTTGGAGTCAAATTCTGGCTCTCTGCACGTATTCGCAGTTTGATATTACGAATTTTATACCCAACATATGCCAAGTACTGAAAGCGACAGTGACTCACATTTTGCACAAACTCCCCTCCAGTTTTCAAAATATCCCAAATATCCCAATTTCGAGGCCTGAGCCATATTTTGGAGCCAAATTCTGGCTCTCTGCACGTATTCGCAGTTTGAAATTGCGTCTTTTTTATACCCAATATATGCCAAGTGCTGAAAGCGGTAATTAGTCACATTTTGCACAAACTCCTATGCAGTTTTCAAAATATCCCAAACATCCCAATTTCGAGGCCTGAGCCATATTTTGGAGCCAAATTCAGGTTCTCTGTACGTATTTGCAGTTTGAAATTACGACTATTTTTACCCAAAATATGCCAAGTACTGAAAGCGGCATTTGGTCACATTTGTCCCAAACCTCCCTCCAGTTTTCAAATTATCCCAAACAACCCAATTTCGAGGCCTGAGCCATATTTTGGAGCCAAATTCTGGCTCTATGCACGTAATCGCAGTTTGATATTACGACTTTTTATACCCAACATACGCCAAGTCCTTAAAGCGGCAGTAAGTCACATTTTGCACACACTCCCCTACAGTTTTCGAAATATCCCAAATTTCCCAATTTCGAGGCCTGAGCCATATTTTGGAGCCAAATTCTGACTCTCTTCAGTTATTCGCAGTTTTAAGTTACGACTGTTTATACCCAACATATGCAAAGTACTGAAAGCGGCGTTTGGTCACATTTGTCCCAAACCTCCCTCCAGTTTTCAAAATATCCCAAACATCCCAATTTCTAGGCCTGAGCCATATATTGGAGCCAAATTCTGGCTCTATGCACGTATTCGCAGTTTGATATTACTACTTTTTATACCCAACATATGCCAAGTCCTGTAAGCGGCAGCGAGTCACATTTTGCACAAACTCCCCTGCAGTTTTCGAAATATCCCAAATATCCCAATTTCGAGGCCTGAGCCATATTATGGAACCAAATTCTGGCTCTCTACACGTATTCGCAGTTTGAAATTGCGAATTTTTATACCAACATATGCCAAATACTGAAAGCGGCAGCGAGTCACATTTTGCACAAACTCCCCTGCAGTTTTCGAAATATCCCAAATATCCCAATTTCGAGGCCTGAGCTATATTTTGGAGCCAAATTCTGGCTCTTTGCACGTATTCACAGTTTGATATTACGACTTTTTATACCCAACATATGCAAAGTACTGGACTCAGCAGTGAGTCACATTTTGCACAAACTTCCCTGCAGTTTTCAAAATGTCCCAAACATCCCAATTTCGAAACCTGAGCCATATTTTGGAGCCAAATTCTGGCTCTCTGCACGTATTCGCAGTTTGAAATTACGACTTTTTATACCCAACATATGCCAAGTACTGAAATCGGCGTTTGGTCACATTTGTCCCAAACCTTCCTGCAGTTTTCAAAATATCCCAAACATCCCAATATCGAGACCTGAGCCATATTTTGGAGCCAAATTCTGGCTCTCAGCACGTATTCGCAGTTTGAAATTACGACTTTTTATACCCAACATATGCCAAGTACTGAAAGCGGCGTTTGGTCATATTTGTCCCAAACTCCCCTGCAGTTTTCAAAATATCCCAAAATCCCAATTTCGAGGCCTGAGCCATATTTTGGAGCCAATATCTGGCTCTCTGCACGTATTCCCAGTTTGAAATTGCGACTTTTTTATACCCAACATATGACAAGTACTGAAAGCGGCGTTTGGTCATATTTGTCCCATACTTGCCAATTTCGAGGCCTGAGTCATATTTTGGAGCCAAATTCTGGCTCTCTGCACGTATTTGCAGTTTGAAATTTCGACTTTTTATATCCAACATATGCCAAGTCCTGAAAGCGGCAGTGAGTCACATTATGCACAAACTCCCCTGCAGTTTTCAAAATATCCCAAATATCCCAATATCGAGGCCTGAGCCATATTTTGGAGCGAAATTCTGCCTCTCTGCACGTATTCGCAGTTTGATATTACGAATTTTATACCCAACATATGCAGAGTACTGAAAGCGAGAGTGAGTCAATTTGCACAAACTCCCCTCCAGTTTTCAAAATATCCCAAATATCCCAATTTCGAGGCCTGAGCCATATTTTGGAACCAAATTCTGGCTCTCTGCACGTATTCGCAGTTTGATATTACGAATTTTTATACCCAACATATGCTAAGTACTGGACGCAGCGCTGAGTCACATTTTGCACAAACTCCCCTGCATTTTTCTAAATATCCCAAACATCCCAATTTCAAGGCCGGAGCCATATTTTGGAGCCAAATTCTGGCTCTATGCACGTATTCGCAGTTTGATATTACAACCTATTATATCCAACATATGCCAAGTACTGAAAGCGGTGTTTGGTCACATTTGTCCCAAATCAAAGTGCAGTTTTCAAAATATCCCAACCATCCCAATACCGAGGCCTGAGTCATATTTTGGAGCCAAATTCTGGCTCTCTGCACGTATTCGCAGTTTGATATTACGACTTTTTATACCCAACATATGCGAAGGACTGAAAGCGGCGTTTGGTCACATTTGTCCCAAAATTCCCTGCAGTTTTCAAAATATCCCAAATATCCCAATATCGAGGCCTGAGCTATATTTTGGAACCAAATTCTGGCTCTCTGCACGTATTCGCAATTTGAAATTACAACCTATTATACCCAACATATGCCAAGTACTGAAAGCGGCAATGAGTCACATTTTGCACAAACTCCCCTGCAGTTTTCAAAATATCCCAAACATCCCAATTTCGAGGCCTGTGCCATATTTTGGAGCCAAATTCAGGCTCTCTGCACATATTCGCAGTTTGAAATAAAGACTTTTTATACCCAGCATATGCCAAGTACTGAAAGCGGCGATGGGTCACATTTGTCCCAAACCTCCCTGCAGTTTTCAAAATATCCCAAACATCCCAATTTCGAAACCTGAGCTATAATTTGGAGCCAAATTCTGGCTCTATGCACGTATTCGCAGTTTGATATTACAAATTTTTATACCCAACATATGCAAAGTCCTTAAAGTGGCAGTGAGTCACATTTTGCACAAACTCCCCTGCAGTTTTCGAAATATCCCAAATATCCCAATATCGAGGCTTGAGCCATATTTTGGAGCCAAATTCTGGCTCTCTGCACGTATTTGCAGTTTGATATTACGAATTTTATACCCAACATATGCCAAATACTGAAAGCAAGAGTGAGTCACATTTTGCACAAACTCCCCTCCAGTTTTCAAAATATTCCAATTATCCCAATTTCGAGGCCTGAGCCATATTTTGGAGCCAAATTCTGGCTCTCTGCACGTATTCGCACTTTGATATTACGACTTTTTATACCCAACATATGTTAAGTACTGGACGCAGCACTGAGTCACATTTTGCACAAACTCCCCTGCAGTTTTCAAAATATCCCAAACATCCCAATTTCGAGGCCTGAGCCATATTTTGAACCCAAATTCTGGCTCTCTGCACGTATTCACAGTTTGAAATTACGACTTTTTTATACCCAACATAATGCGAGGTACTGAAAGCGGCGTTTGGTCACATTTGTCCCAAACCTTCCTGCAGTTTTCAAAATATCCCAAACATCCCAATATCGAGGCCTGAGTCATATTTTGGAGTCAAATTCTGGCTCTCTGCACGTATTCGCAGTTTGATATTACGAATTTTATACCCAACATATGCCAAGTACTGAAAGCGACAGTGACTCACATTTTGCACAAACTCCCCTCCAGTTTTCAAAATATCCCAAATATCCCAATTTCGAGGCCTGAGCCATATTTTGGAGCCAAATTCTGGCTCTCTGCACGTATTCGCAGTTTGAAATTGCGTCTTTTTTATACCCAATATATGCCAAGTGCTGAAAGCGGTAATTAGTCACATTTTGCACAAACTCCTATGCAGTTTTCAAAATATCCCAAACATCCCAATTTCGAGGCCTGAGCCATATTTTGGAGCCAAATTCAGGTTCTCTGTACGTATTTGCAGTTTGAAATTACGACTATTTTTACCCAAAATATGCCAAGTACTGAAAGCGGCATTTGGTCACATTTGTCCCAAACCTCCCTCCAGTTTTCAAATTATCCCAAACAACCCAATTTCGAGGCCTGAGCCATATTTTGGAGCCAAATTCTGGCTCTATGCACGTAATCGCAGTTTGATATTACGACTTTTTATACCCAACATACGCCAAGTCCTTAAAGCGGCAGTAAGTCACATTTTGCACACACTCCCCTACAGTTTTCGAAATATCCCAAATTTCCCAATTTCGAGGCCTGAGCCATATTTTGGAGCCAAATTCTGACTCTCTTCAGTTATTCGCAGTTTTAAGTTACGACTGTTTATACCCAACATATGCAAAGTACTGAAAGCGGCGTTTGGTCACATTTGTCCCAAACCTCCCTCCAGTTTTCAAAATATCCCAAACATCCCAATTTCTAGGCCTGAGCCATATATTGGAGCCAAATTCTGGCTCTATGCACGTATTCGCAGTTTGATATTACTACTTTTTATACCCAACATATGCCAAGTCCTGTAAGCGGCAGCGAGTCACATTTTGCACAAACTCCCCTGCAGTTTTCGAAATATCCCAAATATCCCAATTTCGAGGCCTGAGCCATATTATGGAACCAAATTCTGGCTCTCTACACGTATTCGCAGTTTGAAATTGCGAATTTTTATACCAACATATGCCAAATACTGAAAGCGGCAGCGAGTCACATTTTGCACAAACTCCCCTGCAGTTTTCGAAATATCCCAAATATCCCAATTTCGAGGCCTGAGCTATATTTTGGAGCCAAATTCTGGCTCTTTGCACGTATTCACAGTTTGATATTACGACTTTTTATACCCAACATATGCAAAGTACTGGACTCAGCAGTGAGTCACATTTTGCACAAACTTCCCTGCAGTTTTCAAAATGTCCCAAACATCCCAATTTCGAAACCTGAGCCATATTTTGGAGCCAAATTCTGGCTCTCTGCACGTATTCGCAGTTTGAAATTACGACTTTTTATACCCAACATATGCCAAGTACTGAAATCGGCGTTTGGTCACATTTGTCCCAAACCTTCCTGCAGTTTTCAAAATATCCCAAACATCCCAATATCGAGACCTGAGCCATATTTTGGAGCCAAATTCTGGCTCTCAGCACGTATTCGCAGTTTGAAATTACGACTTTTTATACCCAACATATGCCAAGTACTGAAAGCGGCGTTTGGTCATATTTGTCCCAAACTCCCCTGCAGTTTTCAAAATATCCCAAAATCCCAATTTCGAGGCCTGAGCCATATTTTGGAGCCAATATCTGGCTCTCTGCACGTATTCCCAGTTTGAAATTGCGACTTTTTTATACCCAACATATGACAAGTACTGAAAGCGGCGTTTGGTCATATTTGTCCCATACTTGCCAATTTCGAGGCCTGAGTCATATTTTGGAGCCAAATTCTGGCTCTCTGCACGTATTTGCAGTTTGAAATTTCGACTTTTTATATCCAACATATGCCAAGTCCTGAAAGCGGCAGTGAGTCACATTATGCACAAACTCCCCTGCAGTTATCAAAATATCCCAAATATTCCAATTTCGAGGCCTGAGCCATATTATGGAACCAAATTCTGGCTCTCTGCACGTATTCGCAGTTAGAAATTGCGACTTTTTATACCAACATATGCCAAGTACTCAAAGCAGCGTTTGGTCACATTTGTCCCAAACCTCCCTGCAGTTTTCAAAATATCTCAAACATCCCAGTTTTGAGGCCTGAGATATAATTTGGAGCCAAATTCTGGCTCTGTGCACGTATTCGCAGTTTGATATTACGACTATTTTATTCCTAGCATATGCCAAGTACTGAAAGTGGCAGTGAGTCACAATTTGCCCAAACTCCCCTCCAGTTTTCAAAAGAACGCAAATATCCCAATTTCGATGCCTGAGCCATATTTTGGAGCCAAATTCTGGCTCTCTGCACGTATTCGCAGTTAGAAATTACATATTTTTATACCCAACATATGCCTAGTACTGAAAGTGGCGTTTGGTCACATTTGTCCCAAACATCCCTGCAGTTTTCAAAATATCCCAAATATCCCAATTTCGAGGCCTAAACCATGTTTTGGAGCCAAATTCTGGCTCTCTGCATGTATTCGCAGTTTGATATTACGACTTGTTATACCCAATATATGCCAAGTCCTGAAAGCGGCAGTGAGTCACATTTTGCACAAACTCCCCTGCAGTTTTCAAAATATCCTAAACATCCCAATTTCGAGGCCTGAGGAATATTTTGGAGCCAAATTCTGGCTCTCTGCACGTATTCGCAGTTTGATATTACGAATTTTATACCCAACATATGCAGAGTACTGAAAGCGAGAGTGAGTCATTTTGCACAAACTCCCCTCCAGTTTTCAAAATATCCCAAATATCCCAATTTCGAGGCCTGAGCCATATTTTGGAGCCAAATTCTGGCTCTCTGCACGTATTCGCAGTTTGATATTACGAATTTTTATACCCAACATATGCTAAGTACTGGACGCAGCGCTGAGTCACAATTTGCACAAACTCCCCTGCATTTTTCTAAATATCCCAAACATCCCAATTTCAAGGCCGGAGCCATATTTTGGAGCCAAATTCTGGCTCTATGCACGTATTCGCAGTTTGATATTACAACCTATTATATCCAACATATGCCAAGTACTGAAAGCGGTGTTTGGTCACATTTGTCCCAAATCAAAGTGCAGTTTTCAAAATATCCCAAACATCCCAATACCGAGGCCTGAGTCATATTTTGGAGCCAAATTCTGGCTCTCTGCACGTATTCGCAGTTTGATATTACGACTTTTTATACCCAACATATGCGAAGGACTGAAAGCGGCGTTTGGTCACATTTGTCCCAAAATTCCCTGCAGTTTTCAAAATATCCCAAATATCCCAATATCGAGGCCTGAGCTATATTTTGGAACCAAATTCTGGCTCTCTGCACGTATTCGCAATTTGAAATTACAACCTATTATACCCAACATATGCTAAGTACTGAAAGCGGCAATGAGTCACATTTTGCACAAACTCCCCTGCAGTTTTCAAAATATCCTAAACATCCCAATTTCGAGGCCTGTGCCATATTTTGCAGCCAAATTCAGGCTCTCTGCACATATTCGCAGTTTGAAATAAAGACTTTTTATACCCAGCATATGCCAAGTACTGAAAGCGGCGATGGGTCACATTTGTCCCAAACCTCCCTGCAGTTTTCAAAATATCCCAAACATCCCAATTTCGAAACCTGAGCTATAATTTGGAGCCAAATTCTGGCTCTATGCACGTATTCGCAGTTTGATATTACAAATTTTTATACCCAACATATGCAAAGTCCTTAAAGTGGCAGTGAGTCACATTTTGCACAAACTCCCCTGCAGTTTTCGAAATATCCCAAATATCCCAATATCGAGGCCTGAGCCATATTTTGGAGCCAAATTCTGGCTCTCTGCACGTATTTGCAGTTTGATATTACGAATTTTATACCCAACATATGCCAAATACTGAAAGCGAGAGTGAGTCACATTTTGCACAAACTCCCCTCCAGTTTTCAAAATATTCCAATTATCCCAATTTCGAGGCCTGAGCCATATTTTGGAGCTAAATTCTGGCTCTCTGCACGTATTCGCACTTTGATATTACGACTTTTTATACCCAACATATGTTAAGTACTGGACGCAGCACTGAGTCACATTTTGCACAAACTCCCCTGCAGTTTTCAAAATATCCCAAACATCCCAATTTCGAGGCCTGAGCCATATTTTGAACCCAAATTCTGGCTCTCTGCACGTATTCACAGTTTGAAATAACGACTATTTTATACCCAACATAATGCGAGGTACTGAAAGCGGCGTTTGGTCACATTTGTCCCAAACCTTCCTGCAGTTTTCAAAATATCCCAAACATCCCAATATCGAGGCCTGAGTCATATTTTGGAGCCAAATTCTGGCTCTCTGCACGTATTCGCAGTTTGATATTACGAATTTTATACCCAACATATGACAAGTACTGAAAGCGACAGTGACTCACATTTTGCACAAACTCCCCTCCAGTTTTCAAAATATCCCAAATATCCCAATTTCGAGGCCTGAGCCATATTTTGGAGCCAAATTCTGGCTCTCTGCACGTATTCGCAGTTTGAAATTGCGTCTTTTTTATACCCAATATATGCCAAGTGCTGAAAGCGGTAATTAGTCACATTTTGCACAAACTCCTCTGCAGTTTTCAAAATATCCCAAACATCCCAATTTCGAGGCCTGAGCCATATTTTGGAGCCAAATTCAGGTTCTCTGTACGTATTTGCAGTTTGAAATTACGACTATTTTTACCCAAAATATGCCAAGTACTGAAAGCGGCATTTGGTCACATTTGTCCCAAACCTCCCTCCAGTTTTCAAATTATCCCAAACAACCCAATTTCGAGGCCTGAGCCATATTTTGGAGCCAAATTCTGGCTCTATGCACGTAATCGCAGTTTGATATTACGACTTTTTATACCCAACATACGCCAAGTCCTTAAAGCGGCAGTAAGTCACATTTTGCACACACTCCCCTACAGTTTTCGAAATATCCCAAATTTCCCAATTTCGAGGCCTGAGCCATATTTTGGAGCCAAATTCTGACTCTCTTCAGTTATTCGCAGTTTTAAGTTACGACTGTTTATACCCAACATATGCAAAGTACTGAAAGCGGCGTTTGGTCACATTTGTCCCAAACCTCCCTCCAGTTTTCAAAATATCCCAAACATCCCAATTTCTAGGCCTGAGACATATATTGGAGCCAAATTCTGGCTCTATGCACGTATTCGCAGTTTGATATTACTACTTTTTATACCCAACATATGCCAAGTCCTGTAAGCGGCAGCGAGTCACATTTTGCACAAACTCCCCTGCAGTTTTCGAAATATCCCAAATATCCCAATTTCGAGGCCTGAGCCATATTATGGAACCAAATTCTGGCTCTCTACACGTATTCGCAGTTTGAAATTGCGAATTTTTATACCAACATATGCCAAATACTGAAAGCGGCAGCGAGTCACATTTTGCACAAACTCCCCTGCAGTTTTCGAAATATCCCAAATATCCCAATTTCGAGGCCTGAGCTATATTTTGGAGCCAAATTCTGGCTCTTTGCACATATTCACAGTTTGATATTACGACTTTTTATACCCAACATATGCAAAGTACTAGACTCAGCAGTGAGTCACATTTTGCACAAACTTCCCTGCAGTTTTCAAAATGTCCCAAACATCCCAATTTCGAAACCTGAGCCATATTTTGGAGCCAAATTCTGGCTCTCTGCACGTATTCGCAGTTTGAAATTACGACT
This sequence comes from Procambarus clarkii, assembly GCF_040958095.1. Lineage (NCBI taxonomy): Eukaryota > Metazoa > Arthropoda > Malacostraca > Decapoda > Cambaridae > Procambarus > Procambarus clarkii. The sequence goes on from NC_091226.1 coordinate 2,204,503, forward strand.
TTTTATACCCAACATATGCCAAGTACTGAAATCGGCGTTTGGTCACATTTGTCCCAAACCTTCCTGCAGTTTTCAAAATATCCCAAACATCCCAATATCGAGACCTGAGCCATATTTTGGAGCCAAATTCTGGCTCTCAGCACGTATTCGCAGTTTGAAATTACGACTTTTTATACCCAACATATGCCAAGTACTGAAAGCGGCGTTTGGTCATATTTGTCCCAAACTCCCCTGCAGTTTTCAAAATATCCCAAAATCCCAATTTCGAGGCCTGAGCCTTATTTTGGAGCCAATATCTGGCTCTCTGCACGTATTCCCAGTTTGAAATTGCGACTTTTTTATACCCAACATATGACAAGTACTGAAAGCGGCGTTTGGTCATATTTGTCCCATACTTGCCAATTTCGAGGCCTGAGTCATATTTTGGAGCCAAATTCTGGCTCTCTGCACGTATTTGCAGTTTGAAATTTCGACTTTTTATATCCATCATATGCCAAGTCCTGAAAGCGGCAGTGAGTCACATTATGCACAAACTCCCCTGCAGTTATCAAAATATCCCAAATATTCCAATTTCGAGGCCTGAGCCATATTATGGAACCAAATTCTGGCTCTCTGCACGTATTCGCAGTTAGAAATTGCGACTTTTTATACCAACATATGCCAAGTACTCAAAGCAGCGTTTGGTCACATTTGTCCCAAACCTCCCTGCAGTTTTCAAAATATCTCAAACATCCCAGTTTTGAGGCCTGAGATATAATTTGGAGCCAAATTCTGGCTCTGTGCACGTATTCGCAGTTTGATATTACGACTATTTTATTCCTAGCATATGCCAAGTACTGAAAGTGGCAGTGAGTCACAATTTGCCCAAACTCCCCTCCAGTTTTCAAAAGAACGCAAATATCCCAATTTCGATGCCTGAGCCATATTTTGGAGCCAAATTCTGGCTCTCTGCACGTATTCGCAGTTAGAAATTACATATTTTTATACCCAACATATGCCAAGTACTGAAAGCGGCGTTTGGTCACATTTGTCCCAAACATCCCTGCAGTTTTTAAAATATCCCAATTTCGAGGCCTGAGCAATATTTTGGAGCCAAATTCTGGCTCTCTGCACGTATTCGCAGTTAGAAATTACATCTTTTTATACCCAACATATGCCTAGTACTGAAAGCGGCGTTTGGTCACATTTGTCCCAAACATCCCTGCAGTTTTCAAAATATCCCAAATATCCCAATTTCGAGGCCTAAACCATGTTTTGGAGCCAAATTCTGGCTCTCTGCATGTATTCGCAGTTTGATATTACGACTTTTTATACCCAATATATGCCAAGTCCTGAAAGCGGCAGTGAGTCACATTTTGCACAAACTCCCCTGCAGTTTTCAAAATATCCTAAACATCCCAATTTCGAGGCCTGAGGAATATTTTGGAGCCAAATTCTGGCTCACTGCACGTATTCGCAGTTTGAAATTACGAGTTTTTTTTATACCCAACATATGCGAAGGACTGAAACCGGCGTTTGGTTACATTTGTCCCAAACCTCCCTGCAATTTTCAAAATATCCCAAATATCCTAATATCGAGGCCTGACCCATATTTTGGAGCCAAATTCTGGCTCTTTGCACGTATTCGTAGTTTGATATTACGACTTTTTATACCTAACATATGCCAAGTCCTGAAAGCGGCAGTGAGTCACATTATGCACGAACTCCCCTGCAGTTATCAAAATATAACAAATATCCCAATTTCGAGGCCTGAGCCATATTATGGAACCAAATTCTGGCTCTCTGCACGTATTCGCAGTTTGAAATTGCGACTTTTTATACCAACATATGCCAAGTACTGAAAGCAGCGTTTGGTCACATTTGTCCCAAACCTCCCTGCAGTTTTCAAAATATCCCAAATATCCCAATTTCGAGGCCTGAGCCATATTTTGGAGCCAAATTCTGGCTCTCTGCACGTATTCGCAGTTTTAAATTACGACTTTTTATACCCAACATATGCCAAGTACTATAAGCAGCAATGAGTCACATTTTGCACAAATTCCTCTGCATTTTTCTAAATATCCCAAACATCCCAATTTCGAGGTCTGAGCCATATTTTGGAGCCAAATTCAGGCTCTCTGCACGTATTCGCAGGTTGAAATTACGATTCATTATAACCAACATATGCCAAGTACTGAAAGCGGAAATGAGTCACATTTTGCAAAACTCACCTGCATTTTTCTAAATATCCCAAACATCCCAATTTCGAGGCCAGAGCCATATTTTGGAGCCAAATTCTGGCTCTATGCACGTATTCGCAGTTTGATATTACAACCTATTATATCCAACATATGCCAAGTACTGAAAGCGGCGTTTGGTCACATTTGTCCCAAATCTAAGTGCAGTTTTCAAAATAACCCAAACATCCCAATACCGAGGCCTGAGTCATATTTTGGAGCCAAATTCTGGCTCTCTGCACGTATTCGCAGTTTGATATTACGACTTTTTATACCCAACATATGCCAAGTCCTGAAAGCGGCAGTGAGTCACATTTTGCACAAACTCCCCTGCAGTTTTCGAAATATCACAAATATCCCAATTTCGAGGCCTGAGCCATATTTTGGAGCAAAATGCTGGCTCTCTGCACGTATTCGCAGTTTGAAATTACGATTTTTATACCCAACTTATGTCAAGTACTGAAAGCGGCGTTTGATCACATTTGTCCCAAACCTCCCTCCAGTTTTCAAAATATCCCAACCATCCCAATTTCGAGGCCTGAGCCATATTTTTGAGCCAAATTCTGGCTCTCTGCACGTATTCGCAGTTTGAAATTATGACTTTTTTATACCCAACATATGCGAAGGACTGAAAGCGGCGTTTGGTCACATATGTCCCAAAATTCCCTGCTGTTTTCAAAATATCCCAAATATCCCAATATCGAGGCCTGAGCTATATTTTGGAACCAAATTCTGGCTCTCTGCACGTATTCGCAGTTTGAAATTACAACCTATTATACCCAACATATGCCAAGTACTGAAAGCGGCAATGAGTCACATTTTGCACAAACTCCCCTGCAGTTTTCAAAATATCCCAAACATCCCAATTTCGAGGCCTGAGCCATATTTTGGAGCCAAATTCAGGCTCTCTGCACATATTTGCAGTTTGAAATAAAGACTTTTTATACCCAGCATATGCCAAGTACTGAAAGCGGCGTTTGGTCACATTTGTCCCAAACCTCCCTGCAGTTTTCAAAATATCCCAAACATCCCAATACCGAGGCCTGAGTCATATTTTGGAGCCAAATTCTGGCTCTCTGCACGTATTCGCAGTTTGATATTACGACTTTTTATACCCAACATATGCCAAGTCCTGAAAGCGGCGTTTGGTCACATTTGTCCCAAACTTCCCTCCAGTTTTCAAAATATCCCAAATATCCCAATTTCGAGGCCTGAGCCATATTTTGGAGCCAAATTCTGGCTCTCTGCACGTATTCGCAGGTAGAAATTACGTCCTTTTATACCCAACATATGCTAAGTACTGAAAGCGGCGTTTGGTCACATTTGTCCCAAACCTCCCCGCAGTTTTCAAAATATCCCAAAAATCCCAATTTCGAGGCCTGAGTCATATTTTGGAGCCAAATTCTGGCTCTCTGCATGTATTCGCAGTTTGATATTACGAATTTTTATACCCAACATATGCCAAGTACTGAAACGGCAGTGAGTCACATTTTGCACAAACTCCTCTGCAGTTTTCAAAATATCCCAAACATCCCAATTTTGAGGCCTGAGCCATATTTTGGACCCAAATTCTGGCTCTCTGAACCTATTCGCTGTTTGAAATTCCGACTTTTTATACCTAAATTCTGCCAATTACTGAATGAAGCTGTGGGTCACATTTTGCCCAAACCCCCCTTTGCAGTTTTCAAAATATTCTAAACATCCCAAATTCGATACCTGAGCCATATTTTGGACCCAAATTCTCGCTCTCTGCACCTATTCGCTGTTTGAAATTCCGACTTTTTATACCAAAAATCTGCCAATTACTGAAAGCGGCGGTGGGTCACATTTTGCCCAAACCCCCCTGCAGTTTTCAAAATATCCCAAACATCCCAAATTCGATACCTGAGCCATATTTTGGACCCAAATTCTGGCTCTCTGCACCTATTCGCAGTTTGAAATTCCGACTTTTTATACCAAAAATCTGCCAATTACAGAGAGCAGCGGTGGGTCACATTTTGCTCAAACCCCCCTTCAGTTTTCAAAATATCCAAAACTACCCAAATTCGCTACCTGAGCCATATTTTGGTCCCAAATTCTGGCTCTCTACACCTATTCGCAGTTTTAAATTCCGAATTTTTATACCAAAAATTTGCCAATTAAGGAAAGCGGCGGTGGGTCACATTTTGCCAAAACCCCCTTGCAGTTTTCAAAATATCCCAAACATCCTAAATTCGATACCTGAGCCATATTTTGGACTCAAATTCTGATTCTCTGCACCTATTCGCAGTTTGAAATTCCGAATTTTTATACCAAAAATCTGCCAATTACTGAAAGCGGTGGTGTGTCACATTTTGCCCAAACCCCCCTTCAGTTTTCAAAATATCCCAAACGACCCAAATTCGCTACCTGAGCCATATTTTGGTCCCAAATTCTGGCTCTCTGCACCTATTCGCAGTTTGAAATTCCTACTTTTTATACCAAAAATTTGCCAATTACTGAAAGCAGCAGTGGGTCACATTTTGCCCAAACCCCGCAGCAGTTTTCAAAATATCCCAAACATCCCAAATTCGATACCTGAGCCATATTTTGGACCCAAATTCTGTCTCTCTGCACCTATTCGCAGTTTGAAATTCCGAATTTAAAAAAAAAAATATGCCAATTACTGAAAGCGGCAGTGGGTCACATTTTGCCCAAACCCACCTGTAGTTTTCAAAATATCTCAAACATCCCAAATTCGATACCTGAGCCATATTTTGGACCCAAATTATGGCTCTCTGCACCTATTCGCTGTTTGAAGTTCCGAATTTTTATACCAAATATATGTCAATTACTGAAAGCGGCGTTGGGTCCAATTTTGCCCAAACCCCCCTGCAGTTCTCAAAATATCCCAAACATCCCAAATTCGATACCTGAGCCATATTTTGGACCCACATTCTGGCTCTCCGCACCTATTCGCAGTTTGAAATTCAGACTTTTTGTACCAAAATATGCCAATTACTGAAAGCAGCGGTGGGTCACATTTTGCCCAAGCCCCCCTGCAGTTTTCAAAATAATCCAAGCATCCTAAATTCGATACCTAAGCTATATTTTGGACCCAAATTCTGGCTCTGTGAACCTATTCGCTGTTTGAAATTCCGACTTTTTATACCAAAAATCTGCCAATTACTGAAAGAAGCGGTGGGTCACATTTTGCCCATACCCCCATGCAGTTTTCAAAATATCCTAAACATCCCAAATTCGATACCTGAGCCATATTTTGGACCCAAATTCTCGCTCTCTGCACCTATTCGCTGTTTGAAATTCCGACTTTTCATACCAAAAATCTGCCAATTACTGAAAGCGGCGGTGGGTCACATTTTGCCCAAACCCCCCTGCAGTTTTCAAAATATCCCATACATCCCAAATTCGATACCTGAGCCATATTTTGGACCCAAATTCTGGCTCTCTGCACCTATTCGCAGTTTGAAATTCCGACTTTTTATACCAAAAATCTGCCAATTACTTAGAGCGGCAGTGGGTCACGTTTTGCCCAAACACCCCTTCAGTTTTCAAAATATCCCAAACATCCCAAATTCGATACCTAAGCCATATTTTGGACCCAAATTCTGGCTCTCTGCACCTATTCGCAGTTTTAAATTCCGACTTTTTATACCAAAAATTTGCCAATTAATGAAAGTGGCGGTGGGTCACATTTTGCCAAAACCCCCCCTGCAGTTTTCAAAATATCCTAAACATCCCAAATTCGATACCTGAGACATATTTTGGACCCAAATTCTGATTCTCTGCACCTATTCGCAGTTTAAAATTCCGACTTTTTACACAAAAAATCTGCCAATTACTGAAAGCGGTGGTGTGTCACATTTTGCCCCACTCCAATGCAGCTTTCAAAATATCCCAAAAATCCCAAATTCGATACCTGAGCCATATTTTGGACCCAAATTCTGGCTCTCTGCACCTATTCGCAGTTTGAAATTCCGAATTTTTATACCAAAAATATGTCAATTACTGAAAACAGCGGTGGGTCCAATTTTGCCCAAACCCCCCTGCAGTTCTCAAACTATCCCAAACATCCCCAATTCGGTACCTGAGCCATATTTTGGACCCACATTCGGGCTCTCCGCACCTATTCGCAGTTTGAAATTCCGACTTTTTTGTACCAAAATATGCCAATTACTGAAAGCGGCGGTGGGTCACCTTTTGCCCAAGCCCCCCTGCAGTTTTCAAAATATTCCAAGCATCCTAAATTCGTTACCTAAGCTATATTTTGGACCCAAATTCTGGCTCTCTGAACCTATTCGCTGTTTAAAATTCCGACTTTTTATACCAAAAATCTGCCAATTACTGAAAGAAGCGGTGGGTCACATTTTGCCCAAACCCCCCTGCAGTTTTCAAAATATTCTAAACATCCCAAATTCGATACCTGAGCCATATTTTGGACCCAAATTCTCGCTCTCTGCACCTATTCGCTGTTTGAAATTCCGACTTTTTATACCAAAAATCTGCCAATTACTGAAAGCAACGGCGGGTCACATTTTGCCCAAACCCCCCTGCAGTTTTCAAAATATCTCAAACATCCCAAATTCGATACCTGAGCCATATTTTGGACCCAAATTCTGGCTCTCTGCACCTATTCGCAGTTTGAAATTCCGACTTTTTATACCAAAAATCTGCCAATTACTGAGAGCGGCGGTGGGTCACATTTTGCACAAACCCCCCTTCAGTTTTCAAAATATCCCAAACGACCCAAATTCGCTACCTGAGCCATATTTTGGTCCCAAATTCTGGCTCTCTGCACCTATTCGCAGTTTGAAATTCCGACTTTTTATACCAAAAATTTGCCAATTAATGAAAGCAGCGGTGGGTCACATTTTGCCAAAACCCCCCTGCAGTTTTCAAAATATCCCAAACATTCCAAATTCGATACCTGAGCCATATTTTGGACCCAAATACTGGCTCTCTGCACCTATTCGCAGTTTGAAATTCCGGGTTTTATACCAAAAATCTGCCAATTACTGAGAGCGGCGGTGGGTCACATTTTGCCCAAACCCCCCTTCAGTTTTCAAAATATCCCAAATTCGATACCTGAGCCATATTTTGGACCCAAATTCTGGCTCTCTGCACCCATTCGCAGTTTGAAATTCCGACTTTTTATACCAAAAATCTGCCAATTACTGAGAGCGGAGGTGGGTCACATTTTGCACAAACCCCCCTTCAGTTTTCAAAATATCCCAAACATCCCAAATTCGCTACCTGAGCCATATTTTGGTCCCAAATTCTGGCTCTCTGCACCCATTTACAGTTTGAAATTCTGAATTTTTATACCAAAAATATGCCAATTACTGAAAGCGGCGGTGGGTCACATTTTGCCCAAACCCCCCTGCAGTTTTCAAAATATCCCATACATCCCAAATTCGATACCTGAGCCATATTTTGGACCCAAATTCTGGCTCTCTGCACCTATTCGCAGTTTGAAATTCCGAATTTTTAAACAAAAAATATGCCAATTACTGAAAGCGGCGGTGTGTCACATTTTGCCCAAACCAACCTGCAGTTTTCAAAATATCTCAAACATCCCAAATTCGATACCTAAGCCATATTTTGGACCCAAATTATGGCTCTCTGCACCTATTCGCTGTTTGAAATTCCGAATTTTTATACAAAAAATATGTTAATTACTGAAAGCGGCGGTGGGTCCAATTTTGCCCAAACCCCCCTGCAGTTCTCAAAATATCCCAAACATCCCAAATTCGATACCTGAGCCATATTTTGGACCCACATTCTGGCTCTCGGCACCTATTCGCAGTTTGAAATTCCGACTTTTTGTACCAAAATATGCCAATTACTGAAAGCGGCGGTGGGTCACATTTTGCCCAAGCCCCCCTGCAGTTTTCAAAATATTCCAAGCATCCTAAATTCGATACCTAAGCTATATTTTGGACCCAAATTCTGGCTTTCTGAACCTATTCGCTGTTTGAAATTCCGACTTTTTATACCAAAAATCTGCCAATTACTGAAAGAAGCGGTGGGTCACATTTTGCCCAAACCCCCCCTGATGTTTTCAAAATATCCTAAACATCCCAAATTCGATACCTGAGCCATATTTTGGACCCAAATTCTCGCTCTCTGCACCAATTCGCTGTTTGAAATTCCGACTTTTCATACCAAAAATCTGCCAATTACTGAAACCGCAGTATGTCACATTTTGCCCAAACCCCCCTGCAGTTTTCAAAATATTCCAAGCATCCCAAATTCGATACCTGAGCCATATTTTGGACCCAAATTCTGGCTCTCTGCACCTATTCGCAGTTTGAAATTCCGACTTTTTATACCAAAAATCTGCCAATTACTGAGAGCGGCAGTGGGTCACGTTTTGCCCAAACACCCCTTCAGTTTTCAAAATATCCCAAACATCCCAAATTCGATACCTAAGCCATATTTTGGACCCAAATTCTGGCTCTCTGCACCTATTCGCAGTTTTAAATTCCGACTTTTTATACCAAAAATTTGCCAATTAATGAAAGTGGCGGTGGGTCACATTTTGCCAAAACCCCCCATGCAGTTTTCAAAATATCCTAAACATCCCAAATTCGATACCTGAGACATATTTTGGACCCAAATTCTGATTCTCTGCACCTATTCGCAGTTTAAAATTCCGACTTTTTACACAAAAAATCTCCCAATTACTGAAAGCGGTGGTGTGTCACATTTTGCCCAAACCCACCTGCAATGTTCAAAATACCCCAAACATCCCAAATTCGATACCTGAGCCATATTTTGGACCCAAATTCTGGCTCTCTGCACCTATTCGCAGTTTGAAATTCCGAATTTTTATACCAAAAATATGTCAATTACTGAAAACGGCGGTGGGTCCAATTTTGCCCAAACCCCCCTGCAGTTCTCAAACTATCCCAAACATCCCAAATTCGATACCTGAGCCATATTTTGGACCCACATTCGGGTTCTCCGCACCTATTCGCAGTTTGAAATTCCGACTTTTTGTACCAAAATATGCCAATTACTGAAAGCGGCGGTGGGTCACCTTTTGCCCAAGCCCCCCTGCAGTTTTCAAAATATTCCAAGCATCCTAAATTCGTTACCTAAGCTATATTTTGGACCCAAATTCTGGCTCTCTGAACCTATTCGCTGTTTAAAATTCCGACTTTTTATACCAAAAATCTGCCAATTACTGAAAGAAGCGGTGGGTCACATTTTGCCCAAACCCCCCTGCAGTTTTCAAAATATTCTAAACATCCCAAATTCGATACCTGAGCCATATTTTGGACCCAAATTCTCGCTCTCTGCACCTATTCGCTGTTTGAAATTCCGACTTTTTATACCAAAAATCTGCCAATTACTGAAAGCAACGGCGGGTCACATTTTGCCCAAACCCCCCTGCAGTTTTCAAAATATCTCAAACATCCCAAATTCGATACCTGAGCCATATTTTGGACCCAAATTCTGGCTCTCTGCACCTATTCGCAGTTTGAAATTCCGAATTTTTATACCAAAAATCTGCCAATTACTGAGAGCGGCGGTGGGTCACATTTTGCACAAACCCCCCTTCAGTTTTCAAAATATCCCAAAACGACCCAAATTCGCTACCTGAGCCATATTTTGGTCCCAAATTCTGGCTCTCTGCACCTATTCGCAGTTTGAAATTCCGACTTTTTGTACCAAAATATGCCAATTACTGAAAGCGCGGTATGTCACATTTTGCCCAAACCCCCCTGCAGTTTTCAAAATATTCCAAGCATCCCAAATTCGATACCTCAGCCATATTTTGGACTCAAATTCTGTTTCTCTGCACCTATTCGCAGTTTGAAATTCCGACATTTTATACCAAAAATCTGCCAATTACTTAGAGCGGCGGTGGGTCACATTTTGCACAAACCCCCCTTCAGTTTTCAAAATATCCCAAACATCCCAAATTCGCTACCTGAACCATATTTTGGTCTCACATTCTGGCTCTCTGCACCTATTCGCAGTTTGAAATTCCGACTTTTTATACCAAAAATTTGCCAATTAATGAAAGCGGCGGTGGGTCACATTTTCCCAAAACCCCCCTGCAGTTTTCAAAATATCCCAAACATCCCAAATTCGATACCTGAGCCATATTTTGGACCCAAATTCTGATTCTCTGCACCTATTCGCAGTTTGAAATTCCGACTTTTTATACCAAAAATCTGCCAATTACTGAAAGCGGTGGTGGGTCATATTTTTCCCAAACTCTTCTGCAGTTTTCAAAATATCCCAAACATCCCAAATTCGATACCTGAGCCATATTTTGGACCCAAATTCTGGCTCTCTGCACCTATTCGCAGTTTGAAATTCCTACTTTTTATACCAAAAACCTGCCAATTAGTGAGAGCAGCTATGGGTCACATTTTGCCAAAACCCCCTTGCAGTTTTCAAAATAACCCAAACATCCCAAATTCGATACCTGAGCCATATTTTGGACCCAAATTCTGGCTCTCTGCACCTATTCGCAGTTTGAAATTCCTACTTTTTATACCAAAAATTTGCCAATTACTGAAAGCGGCAGTGGGTCACATTTTGCCCAAACCCCGCTGCAGTTTTTAAAATATCCCAAACATCCCAAATTCAATACTAGAGCCATATTTTGGACCCAAATTCTGGCTCTCTGCACCTATTCGCAGTTTGAAATTCCGAATTTTTAAACAAAAAATATGCCAATTACTGAAAGCGGCGGTGTGTCACATTTTGCCCAAACCCACCTGCAGTTTTCAAAATATCCCAAACATCCCAAATTCGATACCTGAGCCATATTTTGGACCCAAATTCTGGCTCTCTGCACCTATTCGCAGTTTGAAATTCCGACTTTTTATACCAAAAATCTGCCAATTACTGAAAGAAGCGGTTGGTCACATTTTGGCCAACCCCCCCTGCAGTTTTCAAAATATTCTAAACATCCCAAACTCGATACCTGAGCCATATTTTGGACCCAAATTCCCGCTCTCTGCCTCTATTCGCTGTTTGAAATTCCGACTTTTTATACCAAAAATCTGCCAATTACTGAAAGCGGCGGTGGGTCACATTTTGCCCAAACCCCCCTGCAGTTTTCAAAATATCCCAAACATCCCAAATTCGATACCTGAGCCATATTTTGGACCCAAATTCTGGCTCTCTGCACCTATTCGCAGTTTGAAATTCCGACTTTTTATACCAAAAATCTGCCAATTACTGAGAGTGGCGGTGGGTCACATTTTGCACAAACCCCCCTTCAGTTTTCAAAATATCCCAAACGACCCAAATTCGCTACCTGAGCCATATTTTGGTCCCAAATTCTGGCGCTCAGCACCTATTCGCAGTTTGAAATTCCGACTTTTTATACCAAAACTTTGCCAATTAATGAAAGCAGCGGTGGGTCACATTTTGCCAAAACCCCCCTGCAGTTTTCAAAATATCCCAAACATCCCAAATTCGATACCTGAGCCATATTTTGGACCCAAATTCTGATTATCTGCACCTATTCGCAGTTTGAAATTCCGACTTTTTATACCAAAAATCTGCCAATTACTGAAAGCGGTGGTGAGTCACATTTTGCCCAAACCCACCTGCAGTTTTCAAAATATCCCAAACATCCCAAATTCGATACCTGAGCCATATTTTGGACCCAAATACTGGCTCTCTGCACCTATTCGCAGTTTGAAATTCCGGGTTTTATACAAAAAATATGCCAATTACTGAAAGTGGCGGTGGGTCACATTTTGCCCAAACCCGCCTGCAGTTTTCAAAATATCCCAAACATCCCTAATTCGATACATGAACCATATTTTGGACCCAAATTTTGGCTCTCTGCACCTATTCGCAGTTTGAAAACCGAATTTTTATACCAAAAATATGCCAATTACTGCAAGCGGCGGTGGGTCACATTTTGCCCAAACCCCCCTTCAGTTTTCAAAATATCCCAAACATTCCAAATTCGATACCTGAGCCATATTTTGGATCCAAATTGTGGCTCTCTGCACCCATTTACAGTTTGAAATACTGAATTTTTATACCAAAAATATGCCAATTACTGAAAGCGGCAGTGGGTCACATTTTGCCCAAACCCCCCTGCAGTTTTCAAAATATCCCATACATCCCAAATTCGATACCTGAGCCATATTTTGGACCCAAATTCTGGCTCTCTGCACCTATTCGCAGTTTGAAATTCCGAATTTTTAAACAAAAAATATGCCAATTACTGAAAGCGGCGGTGTGTCACATTTTGCCCAAACCAACCTGCAGTTTTCAAAATATCCCATACATCCCAAATTCGATACCTGAGCCATATTTTGGACCCAAATTCTGGCTCTCTGCACCTATTCGCAGTTTGAAATTCCGACTTTTTATACCAAAAATCTGCCAATTACTGAGAGTGGCGGTGGGTCACATTTTGCACAAACCCCCCTTCAGTTTTCAAAATATCCCAAACGACCCAAATTCGCTACCTGAGCCATATTTTGGTCCCAAATTCTGGCTCTCAGCACCTATTCGCAGTTTGAAATTCCGACTTTTTATACCAAAACTTTGCCAATTAATGAAAGCAGCGGTGGGTCACATTTTGCCAAAACCCCCCTGCAGTTTTCAAAATATCCCAAACATCCCAAATTCGATACCTGAGCCATATTTTGGACCCAAATTATGATTATCTGCACCTATTCGCAGTTTGAAATTCCGACTTTTTATACCAAAAATCTGCCAATTACTGAAAGCGGTGGTGAGTCACATTTTGCCCAAACCCACCTGCAGTTTTCAAAATATCCCAAACATCCCAAATTCGATACCTGAGCCATATTTTGGACCCAAATACTGGCTCTCTGCACCTACTCGCAGTTTGAAATTCCGGGTTTTATACAAAAAATATGCCAATTACTGAAAGTGGCGGTGGGTCACATTTTGCCCAAACCCGCCTGCAGTTTTCAAAATATCCCAAACATCCCTAATTCGATACATGAACCATATTTTGGACCCAAATTCTGGCTCTCTGCACCTATTCGCAGTTTGAAAACCGAATTTTTATACCAAAAATATGCCAATTACTGCAAGCGGCGGTGGGTCACATTTTGCCCAAACCCCCCTTCAGTTTTCAAAATATCCCAAACATTCCAAATTCGATACCTGAGCCATATTTTGGATCCAAATTCTGGCTCTCTGCACCCATTTACAGTTTGAAATACTGAATTTTTATACCAAAAATATGCCAATTACTGAAAGCGGCAGTGGGTCACATTTTGCCCAAACCCCCCTGCAGTTTTCAAAATATCCCATACATCCCAAATTCGATACCTGAGCCATATTTTGGACCCAAATTCTGGCTCTCTGCACCTATTCGCAGTTTGAAATTCCGAATTTTTAAACAAAAAATATGCCAATTACTGAAAGCGGCGGTGTGTCACATTTTGCCCAAACCAACCTGCAGTTTTCAAAATATCTCAAACATCCCAAATTCGATACCTAAGCCATATTTTGGACCCAAATTATGGCTCTCTGCACCTATTCGCTGTTTGAAATTCCGAATTTTTATACAAAAAATATGTCAATTACTGAAAGCGGCGGTGGGTCCAATTTTGCCCAAACCCCCCTACAGTTCTCAAAATATCCCAAACATCCCAAATTCGATACCTGAGCCATATTTTGGACCCACATTCTGGCTCTCCGCACCTATTCGCAGTTTGAAATTCCGACTTTTTGTACCAAAATATGCCAATTACTGAAAGCGGCGGTGGGTCACATTTTGCCCAAGCCCCCCTGCAGTTTTCAAAATATTCCAAGCATCCTAAATTCGATACCTAAGCTATATTTTGGACCCAAATTCTGGCTTTCTGAACCTATTCGCTGTTTGAAATTCCGACTTTTTATACCAAAAATCTGCCAATTACTGAAAGAAGCGGTGGGTCACATTTTGCCCAAACCCCCCCTGAAGTTTTCAAAATATCCTAACCATCCCAAATTCGATACCTGAGCCATATTTTGGACCCAAATTCTCGCTCTCTGCACCTATTCGCTGTTTGAAATTCCGACTTTTCATACCAAAAATCTGCCAATTACTGAAACCGCGGTATGTCACATTTTGCCCAATCCCCCCTGCAGTTTTCAAAATATTCCAAGCATCCCAAATTCGATACCTGAGCCATATTTTGGACTCAAATTCTGTTTCTCTGCACCTATTCGCAGTTTGAAATTCCGACATTTTATACCAAAAATCTGCCAATTACTTAGAGCGGCGGTGGGTCACATTTTGCACAAACCCCCCTTCAGTTTTCAAAATATCCCAAACATCCCAAATTCGCTACCTGAACCATATTTTGGTCCCAAATTCTGGCTCTCTGCACCTATTCGCAGTTTGAAATTCCGACTTTTTATACCAAAAATTTGCCAATTAATGAAAGCGGCGGTGGGTCACATTTTGCCAAAACCCCCCTGCAGTTTTCAAAATATCCCAAACATCCCAAATTCGATACCTGAGCCATATTTTGGACCCAAATTCTGATTCTCTGCACCTATTCGCAGTTTGAAATTCCGACTTTTTATACCAAAAATCTGCCAATTACTGAAAGCGGTGGTGGGTCATATTTTTCCCAAACTCCTCTGCAGTTTTCAAAATATCCCAAACATCCCAAATTCGATACCTGAGCCATATTTTGGACCCAAATTCTGGCTCTCTGCACCTATTCGCAGTTTGAAATTCCTACTTTTTATACCAAAAATCTGCCAATTAGTGAGAGCGGCTATGGGTCACATTTTGCCAAAACCCCCTTGCAGTTTTCAAAATAACCCAAACATCCCAAATTCGATACCTGATCCATATTTTGGACCCAAATTCTGGCTCTCTGCACCTATTCGCAGTTTGAAATTCCTACTTTTTATACCAAAAATTTGCCAATTACTGAAAGCGGCGGTGTGTCACATTTTGCCCAAACCCACCTGCAGTTTTCAAAATATCCCAAACATCCCAAATTCGATACCTGAGCCATATTTTGGACCCAAATTCTGGCTCTCTGAACCTATTCGCAGTTTGAAATTCCGACTTTTTATACCAAAAATCTGCCAATTACTGAAAGAAGCGGTTGGTCACATTTTGCCCAAACCCCCCTGCAGTTTTCAAAATATTCTAAACATCCCAAACTCGATACCTGAGCCATATTTTGGACCCAAATTCCCGCTCTCTGCCTCTATTCGCTGTTTGAAATTCCGACTTTTTATACCAAAAATATGCCAATTACTGAAAGCGGCGGTGGGTCACATTTTGCCCAAACCCCCCTGCAGTTTTCAAAATATCCCAAACATCCCAAATTCGATACCTGAGCCATATTTTGGACCCAAATTCTGGCTCTCTGCACCTATTCGCAGTTTGAAATTCCGACTTTTTATACCAAAAATCTGCCAATTAATGAAAGCAGCGGTGGGTCACATTTTGCCAAAACCCCCCTGCAGTTTTCAAAATATCCCAAACATCCCAAATTCGATACCTGAGCCATATTTTGGACCCAAATTCTGATTATCTGCACCTATTCGCAGTTTGAAATTCCGACTTTTTATACCAAAAATCTGCCAATTACTGAAAGCGGTGGTGAGTCACATTTTGCCCAAACCCACCTACAGTTTTCAAAATATCCCAAACATCCCAAATTCGATACCTGAGCCATATTTTGGACCCACATTCTGGCTCTCCGCACCTATTCGCAGTTTGAAATTCCGACTTTTTGTACCAAAATATGCCAATTACTGAAAGCGGCGGTGGGTCACATTTTGCCCAAGCCCCCCTGCAGTTTTCAAATTATTCCAAGCATCCTAAATTCGATACCTAAGCTATATTTTGGACCCAAATTCTGGCTTTCTGAACCTATTCGCTGTTTGAAATTCCGACTTTTTATACCAAAAATCTGCCAATTACTGAAAGAAGCGGTGGGTCACATTTTGCCCAAACCCCCCCTGAAGTTTTCAAAATATCCTAAACATCCCAAATTCGATACCTGAGCCATATTTTGGACCCAAATTCTCGCTCTCTGCACCTATTCGCTGTTTGAAATTCCGACTTTTCATACCAAAAATCTGCCAATTACTGAAACCGCGGTATGTCACATTTTGCCCAAACCCCCCTGCAGTTTTCAAAATATTCCAAGCATCCCAAATTCGATACCTCAGCCATATTTTGGACTCAAATTCTGTTTCTCTGCACCTATTCGCAGTTTGAAATTCCGACATTTTATACCAAAAATCTGCCAATTACTTAGAGCGGCGGTGGGTCACATTTTGCACAAACCCCCCTTCAGTTTTCAAAATATCCCAAACATCCCAAATTCGCTACCTGAACCATATTTTGGTCTCAAATTCTGGCTCTCTGCACCTATTCGCAGTTTGAAATTCCGACTTTTTATACCAAAAATTTGCCAATTAATGAAAGCGGCGGTGTGTCACATTTTGCCCAAACTTACCTGCAATTTTCAAAATACCCCAAACATCCCAAATTCGATACCTGAGCCATATTTTGGACCCAAATTCTGGCTCTCTGCACCTATTCGCAGTTTGAAATTCCGAATTTTTATACCAAAAATATGTCAATTACTGAAAACTGCGGTGGGTCCAATTTTGCCCAAACCCCCCTGCAGTTCTCAAACTATCCCAAACATCCCAAATTCGATACCTGAGCCATATTTTGGACCCACATTCGGGCTCTCCGCACCTATTCGCAGTTTGAAATTCCGACTTTTTGTACCAAAATATGCCAATTACTGAAAGCGGCGGTGGGTCACCTTTTGCCCAAGCCCCCCTGCAGTTTTCAAAATATTCCAAGCATCCTAAATTCGTTACCTAAGCTATATTTTGGACCCAAATTCTGGCTCTCTGAACCTATTCGCTGTTTAAAATTCCGACTTTTTATACCAAAAATCTGCCAATTACTGAAAGAAGCGGTGGGTCACATTTTGCCCAAACCCCCCTGCAGTTTTCAAAATATTCTAAACATCCCAAATTCGATACCTGAGCCATATTTTGGACCCAAATTCTCGCTCTCTGCACCTATTCGCTGTTTGAAATTCCGACTTTTTATACCAAAAATCTGCCAATTACTGAAAGCAACGGCGGGTCACATTTTGCCCAAACCCCCCTGCAGTTTTCAAAATATCTCAAACATCCCAAATTCGATACCTGAGCCATATTTTGGACCCAAATTCTGGCTCTCTGCACCTATTCGCAGTTTGAAATTCCGACTTTTTATACCAAAAATCTGCCAATTACTGAGAGCGGCGGTGGGTCACATTTTGCACAAACCCCCCTTCAGTTTTCAAAATATCCCAAAACGACCCAAATTCGCTACCTGAGCCATATTTTGGTCCCAAATTCTGGCTCTCTGCACCTATTCGCAGTTTGAAATTCCGACTTTTTATACCAAAAATATGCCAATTACTGAAAGCGGCGGTGGGTCACATTTTGCCCAAACCCCCCTGCAGTTTTCAAAATATCCCAAACATCCCAAATTCGATACCTGAGCCATATTTTGGACCCACATTCTGGCTCTCCGCACCTATTCGCAGTTTGAAATTCCGACTTTTTGTACCAAAATATGCCAATTACTGAAAGCGGCGGTGGGTCACATTTTGCCCAAGCCCCCCTGCAGTTTTCAAAATATTCCAAGCATCCTAAATTCGATACCTAAGCTATATTTTGGACCCAAATTCTGGCTTTCTGAACCTATTCGCTGTTTGAAATTCCGACTTTTTATACCAAAAATCTGCCAATTACTGAAAGAAGCGGTGGGTCACATTTTGCCCAAACCCCCCCTGAAGTTTTCAAAATATCCTAACCATCCCAAATTCGATACCTGAGCCATATTTTGGACCCAAATTCTCGCTCTCTGCACCTATTCGCTGTTTGAAATTCCGACTTTTCATACCAAAAATCTGCCAATTACTGAAACCGCGGTATGTCACATTTTGCCCAATCCCCCCTGCAGTTTTCAAAATATTCCAAGCATCCCAAATTCGATACCTGAGCCATATTTTGGACTCAAATTCTGTTTCTCTGCACCTATTCGCAGTTTGAAATTCCGACATTTTATACCAAAAATCTGCCAATTACTTAGAGCGGCGGTGGGTCACATTTTGCACAAACCCCCCTTCAGTTTTCAAAATATCCCAAACATCCCAAATTCGCTACCTGAACCATATTTTGGTCCCAAATTCTGGCTCTCTGCACCTATTCGCAGTTTGAAATTCCGACTTTTTATACCAAAAATTTGCCAATTAATGAAAGCGGCGGTGGGTCACATTTTGCCAAAACCCCCCTGCAGTTTTCAAAATATCCCAAACATCCCAAATTCGATACCTGAGCCATATTTTGGACCCAAATTCTGATTCTCTGCACCTATTCGCAGTTTGAAATTCCGACTTTTTATACCAAAAATCTGCCAATTACTGAAAGCGGTGGTGGGTCATATTTTTCCCAAACTCCTCTGCAGTTTTCAAAATATCCCAAACATCCCAAATTCGATACCTGAGCCATATTTTGGACCCAAATTCTGGCTCTCTGCACCTATTCGCAGTTTGAAATTCCTACTTTTTATACCAAAAATCTGCCAATTAGTGAGAGCGGCTATGGGTCACATTTTGCCAAAACCCCCTTGCAGTTTTCAAAATAACCCAAACATCCCAAATTCGATACCTGATCCATATTTTGGACCCAAATTCTGGCTCTCTGCACCTATTCGCAGTTTGAAATTCCTACTTTTTATACCAAAAATTTGCCAATTACTGAAAGCGGCAGTGGGTCACATTTTGCCCAAACCCCGCTGCAGTTTTCAAAATATCCCAAACATCCCAAATTCAATACTAGAGCCATATTTTGGACCCAAATTCTGGCTCTCTGCACCTGATCGCAGTTTGAAACTCCGAATTTTTAAAAAAAAAATATGCCAATTACTGAAAGCGGCGGTGTGTCACATTTTGCCCAAACCCACCTGCAGTTTTCAAAATATCCCAAACATCCCAAATTCGATACCTGAGCCATATTTTGGACCCAAATTCTGGCTCTCTGAACCTATTCGCAGTTTGAAATTCCGACTTTTTATACCAAAAATCTGCCAATTACTGAAAGAAGCGGTTGGTCACATTTTGCCCAAACCCCCCTGCAGTTTTCAAAATATTCTAAACATCCCAAACTCGATACCTGAGCCATATTTTGGACCCAAATTCCCGCTCTCTGCCTCTATTCGCTGTTTGAAATTCCGACTTTTTATACCAAAAATATGCCAATTACTGAAAGCGGCGGTGGGTCACATTTTGCCCAAATCCCCCTGCAGTTTTCAAAATATCCCAAACATCCCAAATTCGATACCTGAGCCATATTTTGGACCCAAATTCTGATTATCTGCACCTATTCGCAGTTTGAAATTCCGACTTTTTATACCAAAAATCTGCCAATTACTGAAAGCGGTGGTGAGTCACATTTTGCCCAAACCCACCTACAGTTTTCAAAATATCCCAAACATCCCAAATTCGATACCTGAGCCATATTTTGGACCCACATTCTGGCTCTCCGCACCTATTCGCAGTTTGAAATTCCGACTTTTTGTACCAAAATATGCCAATTACTGAAAGCGGCGGTGGGTCACATTTTGCCCAAGCCCCCCTGCAGTTTTCAAATTATTCCAAGCATCCTAAATTCGATACCTAAGCTATATTTTGGACCCAAATTCTGGCTTTCTGAACCTATTCGCTGTTTGAAATTCCGACTTTTTATACCAAAAATCTGCCAATTACTGAAAGAAGCGGTGGGTCACATTTTGCCCAAACCCCCCCTGAAGTTTTCAAAATATCCTAAACATCCCAAATTCGATACCTGAGCCATATTTTGGACCCAAATTCTCGCTCTCTGCACCTATTCGCTGTTTGAAATTCCGACTTTTCATACCAAAAATCTGCCAATTACTGAAACCGCGGTATGTCACATTTTGCCCAAACCCCCCTGCAGTTTTCAAAATATTCCAAGCATCCCAAATTCGATACCTCAGCCATATTTTGGACTCAAATTCTGTTTCTCTGCACCTATTCGCAGTTTGAAATTCCGACATTTTATACCAAAAATCTGCCAATTACTTAGAGCGGCGGTGGGTCACATTTTGCACAAACCCCCCTTCAGTTTTCAAAATATCCCAAACATCCCAAATTCGCTACCTGAACCATATTTTGGTCTCAAATTCTGGCTCTCTGCACCTATTCGCAGTTTGAAATTCCGACTTTTTATACCAAAAATTTGCCAATTAATGAAAGCGGCGGTGTGTCACATTTTGCCCAAACTTACCTGCAATTTTCAAAATACCCCAAACATCCCAAATTCGATACCTGAGCCATATTTTGGACCCAAATTCTGGCTCTCTGCACCTATTCGCAGTTTGAAATTCCGAATTTTTATACCAAAAATATGTCAATTACTGAAAACGGCGGTGGGTCCAATTTTGCCCAAACCCCCCTGCAGTTCTCAAACTATCCCAAACATCCCAAATTCGATACCTGAGCCATATTTTGGACCCACATTCGGGCTCTCCGCACCTATTCGCAGTTTGAAATTCCGACTTTTTGTACCAAAATATGCCAATTACTGAAAGCGGCGGTGGGTCACCTTTTGCCCAAGCCCCCCTGCAGTTTTCAAAATATTCCAAGCATCCTAAATTCGTTACCTAAGCTATATTTTGGACCCAAATTCTGGCTCTCTGAACCTATTCGCTGTTTAAAATTCCGACTTTTTATACCAAAAATCTGCCAATTACTGAAAGAAGCGGTGGGTCACATTTTGCCCAAACCCCCCTGCAGTTTTCAAAATATTCTAAACATCCCAAATTCGATACCTGAGCCATATTTTGGACCCAAATTCTCGCTCTCTGCACCTATTCGCTGTTTGAAATTCCGACTTTTTATACCAAAAATCTGCCAATTACTGAAAGCAACGGCGGGTCACATTTTGCCCAAACCCCCCTGCAGTTTTCAAAATATCTCAAACATCCCAAATTCGATACCTGAGCCATATTTTGGACCCAAATTCTGGCTCTCTGCACCTATTCGCAGTTTGAAATTCCGACTTTTTATACCAAAAATCTGCCAATTACTGAGAGCGGCGGTGGGTCACATTTTGCACAAACCCCCCTTCAGTTTTCAAAATATCCCAAAACGACCCAAATTCGCTACCTGAGCCATATTTTGGTCCCAAATTCTGGCTCTCTGCACCTATTCGCAGTTTGAAATTCCGACTTTTTATACCAAAAATATGCCAATTACTGAAAGCGGCGGTGGGTCACATTTTGCCCAAACCCCCCTGCAGTTTTCAAAATATCCCAAACATCCCAAATTCGATACCTGAGCCATATTTTGGACCCAAATTCTGGCTCTCTGCACCTATTCGCAGTTTGAAATTCCGACTTTTTATACCAAAAATCTGCCAATTAATGAAAGCAGCGGTGGGTCACATTTTGCCAAAACCCCCCTGCAGTTTTCAAAATATCCCAAACATCCCAAATTCGATACCTGAGCCATATTTTGGACCCAAATTCTGATTATCTGCACCTATTCGCAGTTTGAAATTCCGACTTTTTATACCAAAAATCTGCCAATTACTGAAAGCGGTGGTGAGTCACATTTTGCCCAAACCCACCTGCAGTTTTCAAAATATCCCAAACATCCCAAATTCGATACCTGAGCCATATTTTGGACCCACATTCTGGCTCTCCGCACCTATTCGCAGTTTGAAATTCCGACTTTTTGTACCAAAATATGCCAATTACTGAAAGCGGCGGTGGGTCACATTTTGCCCAAGCCCCCCTGCAGTTTTCAAAATATTCCAAGCATCCTAAATTCGATACCTAAGCTATATTTTGGACCCAAATTCTGGCTTTCTGAACCTATTCGCTGTTTGAAATTCCGACTTTTTATACCAAAAATCTGCCAATTACTGAAAGAAGCGGTGGGTCACATTTTGCCCAAACCCCCCCTGAAGTTTTCAAAATATCCTAAACATCCCAAATTCGATACCTGAGCCATATTTTGGACCCAAATTCTCGCTCTCTGCACCTATTCGCTGTTTGAAATTCCGACTTTTCATACCAAAAATCTGCCAATTACTGAAACCGCGGTATGTCACATTTTGCTCAAACCCCCCTGCAGTTTTCAAAATATTCGAAGCATCCCAAATTCGATACCTCAGCCATATTTTGGACTCAAATTCTGTTTCTCTGCACCTATTCGCAGTTTGAAATTCCGACATTTTATACCAAAAATCTGCCAATTACTTAGAGCGGCGGTGGGTCACATTTTGCACAAACCCCCCTTCAGTTTTCAAAATATCCCAAACATCCCAAATTCGCTACCTGAACCATATTTTGGTCTCAAATTCTGGCTCTCTGCACCTATTCGCAGTTTGAAATTCCGACTATTTATACCAAAAATTTGCCAATTAATGAAAGCGGCGGTGTGTCACATTTTGCCCAAACTTACCTGCAATTTTCAAAATACCCCAAACATCCCAAATTCGATACCTGAGCCATATTTTGGACCCAAATTCTGGCTCTCTGCACCTATTCGCAGTTTGAAATTCCGAATTTTTATACCAAAAATATGTCAATTACTGAAAACGGCGGTGGGTCCAATTTTGCCCAAACCCCCCTGCAGTTCTCAAACTATCCCAAACATCCCAAATTCGATACCTGAGCCATATTTTGGACCCACATTCGGGCTCTCCGCACCTATTCGCAGTTTGAAATTCCGACTTTTTGTACCAAAATATGCCAATTACTGATTTCGGCGGTGGGTCACCTTTTGCCCAAGCCCCCCTGCAGTTTTCAAAATATTCCAAGCATCCTAAATTCGATACCTAAGCTATATTTTGGACCCAAATTCTGGCTCTCTGAACCTATTCGCTGTTTAAAATTCCGACTTTTTATACCAAAAATCTGCCAATTACTGAAAGAAGCGGTGGGTCACATTTTGCCCAAACCCCCCTGCAGTTTTCAAAATATTCTAAACATCCCAAATTCGATACCTGAGCCATATTTTGGACCCAAATTCTCGCTCTCTGCACCTATTCGCTGTTTGAAATTCCGACTTTTTATACCAAAAATCTGCCAATTACTGAAAGCAACGGCGGGTCACATTTTGCCCAAACCCCCCTGCAGTTTTCAAAATATCTCAAACATCCCAAATTCGATACCTGAGCCATATTTTGGACCCAAATTCTGGCTCTCTGCACCTATTCGCAGTTTGAAATTCCGACTTTTTATACCAAAAATTTGCCAATTAATGAAAGCAGCGGTGGGTCACATTTTGCCAAAACCCCCCTGCAGTTTTCAAAATATCCCAAACATCCCAAATTCGATACCTGAGCCATATTTTGGACCCAAATTCTGATTCTCTGCACCTATTCGCAGTTTGAAATTCCGACTTTTTATACCAAAAATCTGCCAATTACTGAAGGCGGTGGTGAGTCACATTTTGCCCAAACCCACCTGCAGTTTTCAAAATATCCCAAACATCCCAAATTCGATACCTGAGCCATATTTTGGACCCAAATACTGGCTCTCTGCACCTATTCGCAGTTTGAAATTCCGGGTTTTATACCAAAAATCTGCCAATTACTGAGAGCGGCGGTGGGTCATATTTTGCCCAAACCCCCCTTCAGTTTTCAAAATATCCCAAATTCGATACCTGAGCCATATTTTGGACCCAAATTCTGGCTCTCTGCACCCATTCGCAGTTTGAAATTCCGACTTTTTATACCAAAAATCTGCCAATTACTGAGAGCGGAGGTGGGTCACATTTTGCACAAACCCCCCTTCAGTTTTCAAAATATCCCAAACATCCCAAATTCGCTACCTGAGCCATATTTTGGTCCCAAATTCTGGCTCTCTGCACCCATTTACAGTTTGAAATTCTGAATTTTTATACCAAAAATATGCCAATTACTGAAAGCGGCGGTGGGTCACATTTAGCCCAAACCCCCCTGCAGTTTTCAAAATATCCCATACATCCCAAATTCGATACCTGAGCCATATTTTGGACCCAAATTCTGGCTCTCTGCACCTATTCGCAGTTTGAAATTCCGAATTTTTAAACAAAAAATATGCCAATTACTGAAAGCGGCGGTGTGTCACATTTTGCCCAAACCAACCTGCAGTTTTCAAAATATCTCAAACATCCCAAATTCGATACCTAAGCCATATTTTGGACCCAAATTATGGCTCTCTGCACCTATTCGCTGTTTGAAATTCCGAATTTTTATACAAAAAATATGTCAATTACTGAAAGCGGCGGTGGGTCCAATTTTGCCCAAACCCCCCTACAGTTCTCAAAATATCCCAAACATCCCAAATTCGATACCTGAGCCATATTTTGGACCCACATTCTGGCTCTCCGCACCTATTCGCAGTTTGAAATTCCGACTTTTTGTACCAAAATATGACAATTACTGAAAGCGGCGGTGGGTCACATTTTGCCCAAGCCCCCCTGCAGTTTTCAAAATATTCCAAGCATCCTAAATTCGATACCTAAGCTATATTTTGGACCCAAATTCTGGCTTTCTGAACCTATTCGCTGTTTGAAATTCCGACTTTTTATACCAAAAATCTGCCAATTACTGAAAGAAGCGGTGGGTCACATTTTGCCCAAACCCCCCCTGAAGTTTTCAAAATATCCTAACCATCCCAAATTCGATACCTGAGCCATATTTTGGACCCAAATTCTCGCTCTCTGCACCTATTCGCTGTTTGAAATTCCGACTTTTCATACCAAAAATCTGCCAATTACTGAAAACCGCGGTATGTCACATTTTGCCCAATCCCCCCTGCAGTTTTCAAAATATTCCAAGCATCCCAAATTCGATACCTGAGCCATATTTTGGACTCAAATTCTGTTTCTCTGCACCTATTCGCAGTTTGAAATTCCGACATTTTATACCAAAAATCTGCCAATTACTTAGAGCGGCGGTGGGTCACATTTTGCACAAACCCCCCTTCAGTTTTCAAAATATCCCAAACATCCCAAATTCGCTACCTGAACCATATTTTGGTCCCAAATTCTGGCTCTCTGCACCTATTCGCAGTTTGAAATTCCGACTTTTTATACCAAAAATTTGCCAATTAATGAAAGCGGCGGTGGGTCACATTTTGCCAAAACCCCCCTGCAGTTTTCAAAATATCCCAAACATCCCAAATTCGATACCTGAGCCATATTTTGGACCCAAATTCTGATTCTCTGCACCTATTCGCAGTTTGAAATTCCGACTTTTTATACCAAAAATCTGCCAATTACTGAAAGCGGTGGTGGGTCATATTTTTCCCAAACTCCTCTGCAGTTTTCAAAATATCCCAAACATCCCAAATTCGATACCTGAGCCATATTTTGGACCCAAATTCTGGCTCTCTGCACCTATTCGCAGTTTGAAATTCCTACTTTTTATACCAAAAATCTGCCAATTAGTGAGAGCGGCTATGGGTCACATTTTGCCAAAACCCCCTTGCAGTTTTCAAAATAACCCAAACATCCCAAATTCGATACCTGATCCATATTTTGGACCCAAATTCTGGCTCCCTGCACCTATTCGCAGTTTGAAATTCCTACTTTTTATACCAAAAATTTGCCAATTACTGAAAGCGGCAGTGGGTCACATTTTGCCCAAACCCCGCTGCAGTTTTCAAAATATCCCAAACATCCCAAATTCAATACTAGAGCCATATTTTGGACCCAAATTCTGGCTCTCTGCACCTATTCGCAGTTTGAAACTCCGAATTTAAAAAAAAAAAATATGCCAATTACTGAAAGCGGCGGTGTGTCACATTTTGCCCAAACCCACCTGCAGTTTTCAAAATATCCCAAACATCCCAAATTCGATACCTGAGCCATATTTTGGACCCAAATTCTGGCTCTCTGAACCTATTCGCAGTTTGAAATTCCGACTTTTTATACCAAAAATCTGCCAATTACTGAAAGAAGCGGTTGGTCACATTTTGCCCAAACCCCCCTGCAGTTTTCAAAATATTCTAAACATCCCAAACTCGATACCTGAGCCATATTTTGGACCCAAATTCCCGCTCTCTCCCTCTATTCGCTGTTTGAAATTCCGACTTTTTATACCAAAAATATGCCAATTACTGAAAGCGGCGGTGGGTCACATTTTGCCCAAACCCCCCTGCAGTTTTCAAAATATCCCAAACATCCCAAATTCGATACCTGAGCCATATTTTGGACCCAAATTCTGGCTCTCTGCACCTATTCGCAGTTTGAAATTCCGACTTTTTATACCAAAAATCTGCCAATTAATGAAAGCAGCGGTGGGTCACATTTTGCCAAAACCCCCCTGCAATTTTCAAAATATCCCAAACATCCCAAATTCGATACCTGAGCCATATTTTGGACCCAAATTCTGATTATCTGCACCTATTCGCAGTTTGAAATTCCGACTTTTTATACCAAAAATCTGCCAATTACTGAAAGCGGTGGTGAGTCACATTTTGCCCAAACCCACCTGCAGTTTTCAAAATATCCCAAACATCCCAAATTCGATACCTGAGCCATATTTTGGACCCACATTCTGGCTCTCCGCACCTATTCGCAGTTTGAAATTCCGACTTTTTGTACCAAAATATGCCAATTACTGAAAGCGGCGGTGGGTCACATTTTGCCCAAGCCCCCCTGCAGTTTTCAAAATATTCCAAGCATCCTAAATTCGATACCTAAGCTATATTTTGGACCCAAATTCTGGCTTTCTGAACCTATTCGCTGTTTGAAATTCCGACTTTTTATACCAAAAATCTGCCAATTACTGAAAGAAGCGGTGGGTCACATTTTGCCCAAACCCCCCCTGAAGTTTTCAAAATATCCTAAACATCCCAAATTCGATACCTGAGCCATATTTTGGACCCAAATTCTCGCTCTCTGCACCTATTCGCTGTTTGAAATTCCGACTTTTCATACCAAAAATCTGCCAATTACTGAAACCGCGGTATGTCACATTTTGCCCAAACCCCCCTGCAGTTTTCAAAATATCCCAAACATCCCAAATTCGATACCTGAGCCATATTTTGGACCCAAATTCTGGCTCTCTGCACCTATTCGCAGTTTGAAATTCCGACTTTTTATACCAAAAATCTGCCAATTACTGAGAGTGGCGGTGGGTCACATTTTGCACAAACCCCCCTTCAATTTTCAAAATATCCCAAACGACCCAAATTCGCTACCTGAGCCATATTTTGGTCCCAAATTCTGGCTCTCAGCACCTATTCGCAGTTTGAAATTCCGACTTTTTATACCAAAACTTTGCCAATTAATGAAAGCAGCGGTGGGTCACATTTTGCCAAAACCCCCCTGCAGTTTTCAAAATATCCCAAACATCCCAAATTCGATACCTGAGCCATATTTTGGACCCAAATTCTGATTATCTGCACCTATTCGCAGTTTGAAATTCCGACTTTTTATACCAAAAATCTGCCAATTACTGAAAGCGGTGGTGAGTCACATTTTGCCCAAACCCACCTGCAGTTTTCAAAATATCCCAAACATCCCAAATTCGATACCTGAGCCATATTTTGGACCCAAATACTGGCTCTCTGCACCTATTCGCAGTTTGAAATTCCGGGTTTTATACAAAAAATATGCCAATTACTGAAAGTGGCGGTGGGTCACATTTTGCCCAAACCCGCCTGCAGTTTTCAAAATATCCCAAACATCCCTAATTCGATACATGAACCATATTTTGGACCCAAATTCTGGCTCTCTGCACCTATTCGCAGTTTGAAAACCGAATTTTTATACCAAAAATATGCCAATTACTGCAAGCGGCGGTGGGTCACATTTTGCCCAAACCCCCCTTCAGTTTTCAAAATATCCCAAACATTCCAAATTCGATACCTGAGCCATATTTTGGATCCAAATTCTGGCTCTCTGCACCCATTTACAGTTTGAAATACTGAATTTTTATACCAAAAATATGCCAATTACTGAAAGCGGCAGTGGGTCACATTTTGCCCAAACCCCCCTGCAGTTTTCAAAATATCCCATACATCCCAAATTCGATACCTGAGCCATATTTTGGACCCAAATTCTGGCTCTCTGCACCTATTCGCAGTTTGAAATTCCGAATTTTTAAACAAAAAATATGCCAATTACTGAAAGCGGCGGTGTGTCACATTTTGCCCAAACCAACCTGCAATTTTCAAAATATCTCAAACATCCCAAATTCGATACCTAAGCCATATTTTGGACCCAAATTATGGCTCTCTGCACCTATTCGCTGTTTGAAATTCCGAATTTTTATATAAAAAATATGTCAATTACTGAAAGCGGCGGTGGGTCCAATTTTGCCCAAACCCCCCTACAGTTCTCAAAATATCCCAAACATCCCAAATTCGATACCTGAGCCATATTTTGGACCCACATTCTGGCTCTCCGCCCCTATTCGCAGTTTGAAATTCCGACTTTTTGTACCAAAATATGCCAATTACTGAAAGCGGCGGTGGGTCACATTTTGCCCAAGCCCCCCTGCAGTTTTCAAAATATTCCAAGCATCCTAAATTCGATACCTAAGCTATATTTTGGACCCAAATTTTGGCTTTCTGAACCTATTCGCTGTTTGAAATTCCGACTTTTTATACCAAAAATCTGCCAATTACTGAAAGAAGCGGTGGGTCACATATTGCCCAAACCCCCCCTGAAGTTTTCAAAATAACCTAACCATCCCAAATTCGATACCTGAGCCATATTTTGGACCCAAATTCTCGCTCTCTGCACCTATTCGCTGTTTGAAATTCCGACTTTTCATACCAAAAATCTGCCAATTACTGAAACCGCGGTATGTCACATTTTGCCCAATCCCCCCTGCAGTTTTCAAAATATTCCAAGCATCCCAAATTCGATACCTGAGCCATATTTTGGACTCAAATTCTGTTTCTCTGCACCTATTCGCAGTTTGAAATTCCGACATTTTATACCAAAAATCTGCCAATTACTTAGAGCGGCGGTGGGTCACATTTTGCACAAACCCCCCTTCAGTTTTCAAAATATCCCAAACATCCCAAATTCGCTACCTGAACCATATTTTGGTCCCAAATTCTGGCTCTCTGCACCTATTCGCAGTTTGAAATTCCGACTTTTTATACCAAAAATTTGCCAATTAATGAAAGCGGCGGTGGGTCTCATTTTGCCAAAACCCCCCTGCAGTTTTCAAAATATCCCAAACATCCCAAATTCGATACCTGAGCCATATTTTGGACCCAAATTCTGATTCTCTGCACCTATTCGCAGTTTGAAATTCCGACTTTTTATACCAAAAATCTGCCAATTACTGAAAGCGGTGGTGGGTCATATTTTTCCCAAACTCCTCTGCAGTTTTCAAAATATCCCAAACATCCCAAATTCGATACCTGAGCCATATTTTGGACCCAAATTCTGGCTCTCTGCACCTATTCGCAGTTTGAAATTCCTACTTTTTATACCAAAAATCTGCCAATTAGTGAGAGCGGCTATGGGTCACATTTTGCCAAAACCCCCTTGCAGTTTTCAAAATAACCCAAACATCCCAAATTCGATACCTGATCCATATTTTGGACCCAAATTCTGGCTCTCTGCACCTATTCGCAGTTTGAAATTCCTACTTTTTATACCAAAAATTTGCCAATTACTGAAAGCGGCAGTGGGTCACATTTTGCCCAAACCCCGCTGCAGTTTTCAAAATATCCCAAACATCCCAAATTCTATACTAGAGCCATATTTTGGACCCAAATTCTGGCTCTCTGCACCTATTCGCAGTTTGAAATTCCGAATTTTTAAACAAAAAATATGCCAATTACTGAAAGCGGCGGTGTGTCACATTTTGCCCAAACCCACCTGCAGTTTTCAAAATATCCCAAACATCCCAAATTCGATACCTGAGCCATATTTTGGACCCAAATTCTGGCTCTCTGAACCTATTCGCAGTTTGAAATTCCGACTTTTTATACCAAAAATCTGCCAATTACTGAAAGAAGCGGTTGGTCACATTTTGCCCAAACCCCCCTGCAGTTTTCAAAATATTCTAAACATCCCAAACTCGATACCTGTGCCATATTTTGGACCCAAATTCCCGCTCTCTGCCTCTATTCGCTGTTTGAAATTCCGACTTTTTATACCAAAAATATGCCAATTACTGAAAGCAGCGGTGGGTCACATTTTGCCCAAACCCCCCTGCAGTTTTCAAAATATCCCAAACATCCCAAATTCGATACCTGAGCCATATTTTGGACCCAAATTCTGGCTCTCTGCACCTATTCGCAGTTTGAAATTCCGACTTTTTATACCAAAAATCTGCCAATTAATGAAAGCAGCGGTGGGTCACATTTTGCCAAAACCCCCCTGCAGTTTTCAAAATATCCCAAACATCCCAAATTCGATACCTGAGCCATATTTTGGACCCAAATTCTGATTATCTGCACCTATTCGCAGTTTGAAATTCCGACTTTTTATACCAAAAATCTGCCAATTACTGAAAGCGGTGGTGAGTCACATTTTGCCCAAACCCACCTGCAGTTTTCAAAATATCCCAAACATCCTAAATTCGATACCTGAGCCATATTTTGGACCCAAATACTGGCTCTCTGCACCTATTCGCAGTTTGAAATTCCGGGTTTTATACAAAAAATATGCCAATTACTGAAAGTGGCGTTGGGTCACATTTTGCCCAAACCCGCCTGCAGTTTTCAAAATATCCCAAACATCCCTAATTCGATACATGAACCATATTTTGGACCCAAATTCTGGCTCTCTGCACCTATTCGCAGTTTGAAAACCGAATTTTTATACCAAAAATATGCCAATTACTGCAAGCGGCGGTGGGTCACATTTTGCCCAAACCCCCCTTCAGTTGTCAAAATATCCCAAACATCCCAAATTCGATACCTGAGCCATATTTTGTACCCAAATTCTGGCTCTCTGCACCCATTTACAGTTTGAAATACTGAATTTTTATACCAAAAATATGCCAATTACTGAAAGCGGCAGTGGGTCACATTTTGCCCAAACCCCCCTGCAGTTTTCAAAATATCCCATACATCCCAAATTCGATACCTGAGCCATATTTTGGACCCAAATTCTGGCTCTCTGCACCTATTCGCAGTTTGAAATTCCGAATTTTTAAACAAAAAATATGCCAATTACTGAAAGCGGTGGTGAGTCACATTTTGCCCAAACCAACCTGCAGTTTTCAAAATATCTCAAACATCCCAAATTCGATACCTTAGCCATATTTTGGTCCCAAATTCTGGCTCTCTGCACCTATTCGCAGTTTGAAATTCCGACTTTTTATACCAAAAATTTGCCAATTAATGAAAGCGGCGGTGGGTCACATTTTGCCAAAACCCCCCTGCAGTTTTCAAAATATCCCAAACATCCCAAATTCGATACCTGAGCCATAATTTGGACCCAAATTCTGATTCTCTGCACCTATTCGCAGTTTGAAATTCCGACTTTTTATACCAAAAATCTGCCAATTACTGAAAGCGGTGGTGGGTCATATTTTTCCCAAACTCCTCTGCAGTTTTCAAAATATCCCAAACATCCCATATTCGATACCTGAGCCATATTTTGGACCCAAATTCTGGCTCTCTGCATCTATTCGCAGTTTGAAATTCCTACTTTTTATACCAAAAATCTGCCAATTAGTGAGAGCGGCTATGGGTCACATTTTGCCAAAACCCCCTTGCAGTTTTCAAAATAACCCAAACATCCCAAATTCGATACCTGAGCCATATTTTGTACCCAAATTCTAGCTCTTTGCACCTATTCGCAGTTTGAAATTCCTACTTTTTATACCAAAAATTGGCAATTACTGAAAGCGGCAGTGGGCCACATTTTGCCCAAACCCCGCTGCAGTTTTCAAAATATCCCAAACATCCCAAATTCTATACTAGAGCCATATTTTGGACCCAAATTCTGGCTCTCTGCACCTATTCGCAGTTTAAATTCCGAATTTTTATACCAAAAATCTGCCAATTACTGAGAGCGGCGGTGGGTCACATTTTGCACAAACCCCCCTTCAGTTTTAAAAATATCCCAAACGACCCAAATTCGCTACCTGAGCCATATTTTTGTCCCAAATTCTGGCTCTCAGCACCTATTCGCAGTTTGAAATTCCGACTTTTTATACCAAAAATTTGCCAATTAATGAAAGCAGCGGTGGGTCACATTTTGCCAAAACCCCCCTGCAGTTTTCAAAATATCCCAAACATCCCAAATTCGATACCTGAGCCATATTTTGGACCCTAATTCTGATTATCTGCACCTATTCGCAGTTTGAAATTCCGACTTTTTATACCAAAAATCTGCCAATTACTGAAAGCGGTGGTGAGTCACATTTTGCCCAAACCCACCTGCAGTTTTCAAAATATCCCAAACATCCCAAATTCGATACCTGAGCCATATTTTTGACCCAAATACTGGCTCTCTGCACCTATTCGCAGTTTGAAATTCCGACTTTTTATACCAAAAATCTGCCAATTACTGAGAGCGGTGGTGAGTCACATTTTGCCCAAACCCCGCTGCAGTTTTCAAAATATCCCAAACATCCCAAATTCAATACTAGAGCCATATTTTGGACCCAAATTCTGGCTCTCTACACCTATTCGCAGTTTGAAATTCCGACTTTTTATACCAAAAAACTGCCAATTACTAAAAGCGGTGGTGGGTCATATTTTTCCCAAACTCCTCTGCAGTTTTCAAAATATCCCAAACATCCCAAATTCGATACCTGAGCCATATTTTGTACCCAAATTCTGGCTCTCTGCATCTATTCGCAGTTTGAAATTCCTACTTTTTATACCAAAAATCTGCTAATTAGTGAGAGCGGCTATGGGTCACATTTTGCCAAAACCCCCTTGCAGTTTTCAAAATAACCCAAACATCCCAAATTCGATACCTGAGCCATATTTTGTACCCAACTTTTGGCTCTCTGCACCTATTCGCAGTTTGAAATTCCGAATTTTTAAACAAAAAATATGCCAATTACTAAAAGCGGCGGTGTGTCACATTTTGCCCAAACCAACCTGCAGTTTTCAAAATATCTCAAATATCCCAAATTCGATACCTTAGCCATATTTTGGTCCCAAATTCTGGCTCTCTGCACCTATTCGCAGTTTAAAATTCCGAATTTTTATACCAAAAATTTGCCAATTAATGAAAGCGGCGGTGGGTCACATTTTGCCAAAACCCCCCTGCAGTTTTCAAAATATCCCAAACATCCCAAATTCGATACCTGAGCCATATTTTGGACCCAAATTCTGATTCTCTGCACCTATTCGCAGTTTGAAATTCCGAGTTTTTATACCAAAAATCTGCCAATTACTGAAAGCGGTGGTGGGTCATATTTTTCCCAAACTCCTCTGCAGTTTTCAAAATATCCCAAACATCCCAAATTCGATACCTGAGCCATATTTTGGACCCAAATTCTGGCTCTCTGCATCTACTCGCAGTTTGAAATTCCTACTTTTTATACCAAAAATCTGCCAATTAGTGAGAGCGGCGGTGGGTCACATTTTGCCCAAACCCCCCTTCAGTTTTCAAAATATCCCAAATTCGATACCTGAGCCATATTTTGGACCCAAATTCTGGCTCTCTGCACCCATTCACAGTTTGAAATTCCGACTTTTTATACCAAAAATCTGCCAATTACTGAGAGCGGAGGTGGGTCACATTTTGCACAAACCCCCCTTCAGTTTTCAAAATATCCCAAACATCCCAAATTCGCTACCTGAGCCATATTTTGGTCCCAAATTCTGGCTCTCTGCACCCATTTACAGTTTGAAATTCTGAATTTTTATACCAAAAATATGCCAATTACTGAAAGCGGCGGTGGGTCACATTTTGCCCAAACCCCCCTGCAGTTTTCAAAATATCCCATACATCCCAAATTCGATACCTGAGCCATATTTTCACCCAAATTCTGGCTCTCTGCACCTATTCGCAGTTTGAAATTCCGAATTTTTAAACAAAAAATATGCCAATTACTGAAAGCGGCGGTGTGTCACATTTTGCCCAAACCAACCTGCAGTTTTCAAAATATCTCAAACATCCCAAATTCGATACCTTAACCATATTTTGGACCCAAATTATGGCTCTCTGCTCCTATTCGCTGTTTGAAATTCCGAATTTTTATACCAAAAATATGTCAATTACTGAAAGCGGCGGTGGGTCCAATTTTGCCCAAACCCCCCTGCAGTTCTCAAAATATCCCAAACATCCCAAATTCGATACCTGAGCCATATTTTGGACCCACATTCTGGCTCTCCGCACCTATTCGCAGTTTGAAATTCCGACTTTTTGTACCAAAATATGCCAATTACTGAAAGCGGCGGTGGGTCACATTTTGCCCAAGCCCCCCTGCAGTTTTCAAAATATTCCAAGCATCCTAAATTCGATATCTAAGCTATATTTTGGACCCAAATTATGGCTCTCTGCTCCTATTCGCTGTTTGAAATTCCGAATTTTTATACCAAAAATATGTCAATTACTGAAAGCGGCGGTGGGTCACATTTTGCCCAAACCCCCCCTGAAGTTTTCAAAATATCCTAAACATCCCAAATTCGATACCTGAGCCATATTTTGGACCCAAATTCTCGCTCTCTGCACCTATTCGCTGTTTGAAATTCCGACTTTTCATACCAAAATCTGCCAATTACTGAAACCGCGGTATGTCACATTTTGCCCAAACCCCCCTGCAGTTTTCAAAATATTCCAAGCATCCCAAATTCGATACCTGAGCCATATTTTGGACTCGAATTCTGTTTCTCTGCACCTATTCGCAGTTTGAAATTCCGACATTTTATACCAAAAATCTGCCAATTACTTAGAGCGGCGGTGGGTCACATTTTGCACAAACCCCCCTTCAGTTTTCAAAATATCCCAAACATCCCAAATTCGCTACCTGAACCATATTTTGGTCCCAAATTCTGGCTCTCTGCACCTATTCGCAGTTTGAAATTCCGACTTTTTATAAATTTGCCAATTAATGAAAGCGGCGGTGGGTCACATTTTGCCAAAACCCCCCTGCAGTTTTCAAAATATCCCAAACATCCAAAATTCGATACCTGAGCCATATTTTGGACCCAAATTCTGATTCTCTGCACCTATTCGCAGTTT
Organism: Procambarus clarkii; assembly: GCF_040958095.1. Taxonomy (NCBI): domain Eukaryota; kingdom Metazoa; phylum Arthropoda; class Malacostraca; order Decapoda; family Cambaridae; genus Procambarus; species Procambarus clarkii. The sequence continues at coordinate 2,239,844 of NC_091226.1, forward strand.
GAAATTCCGACTTTTTATACCAAAAATCTGCCAATTACTGAAAGCGGTGGTGGGTCATATTTTTCCCAAACTCCTCTGCAGTTTTCAAAATATCCCAAAGATCCCAAATTCGATACCTGAGCCATATTTTGGACCCAAATTCTGGCTCTCTGCACCTATTCGCAGTTTGAAATTCCTACTTTTTATACCAAAAATCTGCCAATTAGTGAGAGCGGCTATGGGTCACATTTTGCCAAAACCCCCTTGCAGTTTTCAAAATAACCCAAACATCCCAAATTCGATACCTGATCCATATTTTGGACCCAAATTCTGGCTCTCTGCACCTATTCACAGTTTGAAATTCCTACTTTTTATACCAAAAATTTGCCAATTACTGAAAGCGGCAGTGGGTCACATTTTGCCCAAACCCCGCTGCAGTTTTCAAAATATCCCAAACATCCCAAATTCAATACTAGAGCCATATTTTGGACCCAAATTCTGGCTCTCTGCACCTATTCGCAGTTTGAAATTCCGAATTTTTAAACAAAAAATATGCCAATTACTGAAAGCGGCGGTGTGTCACATTTTGCCCAAACCCACCTGCAGTTTTCAAAATATCCCAAACATCCCAAATTCGATACCTGAGCCATATTTTGGACCCAAATTCTGGCTCTCTGAACCTATTCGCAGTTTGAAATTCCGACTTTTTATACCAAAAATCTGCCAATTACTGAAAGAAGCGGTTGGTCACATTTTGCCCAAACCCCCCTGCAGTTTTCAAAATATTCTAAACATCCCAAACTCGATACCTGAGCCATATTTTGGACCCAAATTCCCGCTCTCTGCCTCTATTCGCTGTTTGAAATTCCGACTTTTTATACCAAAAATATGCCAATTACTGAAAGCAGCGGTGGGTCACATTTTGCCCAAACCCCCCTGCAGTTTTCAAAATATCCCAAACATCCCAAATTCGATACCTGAGGTTATCTTGAGGTTATCTTGAGATGATTTCGGGGCTTTAGTGTCCCCGCGGCCCGGTCCTCGACCAGGCCTCCACCCCCAGGAAACAGCCCGTGACAGCTGATTAACACCCAGGTACCTATTTTACTGCTAGGTAACAGGGGCATAGGGTGAAAGAAACTCTGCCCATTGTTTCTCGCCGGCGCCTGGGATCGAACCCAGGACCACAGGATCACAAGTCCAGCGTGCTCTCCGCTCGGCCGACCGGCTCCCTCCGGCACAGAGTTACTGGGTCCCGAAGTGGAGAATTTCCAGTTCTCTGCCATCTTTGGGCTCGAGCAACTGAGGGGTCTCCTTCCCCAGAGAGTTTGCGGTCCTCCTTCTTTTTGGGAGGTTACCGTCTCCCTTAAGTTTTTGCGTTACTTTGTTATTTATGGGATTCTTTGTCAGGACTGTAGGTTGGACACAGCACAACTCAACACTCGACCATTCCCCAGGATGCGACCCACAACAGGCGACTAACACCCAGGTACCTATTTAGTGCTAGGTGAACATGGGCAATGGGTTTAAGGAGACCTGCCCGTTTGTCTCGCCCTGCCCGGGATCTCTGAGCCAGAACCTGAGCCAGAACCTGAGCCATATTTTGGACCCAAATTCTGATTATCTGCACCTATTCGCAGTTTGAAATTCCGACTTTTTATACCAAAAATCTGCCAATTACTGAAAGCGGTGGTGAGTCACATTTTGCCCAAACCCACCTGCAGTTTTCAAAATATCCCAAACATCCCAAATTCGATACCTGAGCCATGTTTTGGACCCAAATACTGGCTCTCTGCACCTATTCGCAGTTTGAAATTCCGGGTTTTATACAAAAAATATGCCAATTACTGAAAGTGGCGTTGGGTCACATTTTGCCCAAACCCGCCTGCAGTTTTCAAAATATCCCAAACATCCCTAATTCGATACATGAACCATATTTTGGACCCAAATTCTGGCTCTCTGCACCTATTCGCAGTTTGAAAACCGAATTTTTATACCAAAAATATGCCAATTACCGCAAGCGGTGGTGGGTCACATTTTGCCCAAACCCCCCTTCAGTTTTCAAAATATCCCAAACATCCCAAATTCGATACCTGAGCCATATTTTGGATCCAAATTCTGGCTCTCTGCACCCATTTACAGTTTGAAATACTGAATTTTTATACCAAAAATATGCCAATTACTGAAAGCGGCAGTGGGTCACATTTTGCCCAAACCCCCCTGCAGTTTTCAAAATATCCCATACATCCCAAATTCGATACCTGAGCCATATTTTGGACCCAAATTCTGGCTCTCTGCACCTATTCGCAGTTTGAAATTCCGAATTTTTAAACAAAAAATATGCCAATTACTGAAAGCGGCGGTGTGTCACATTTTGCCCAAACCAACTTGCAGTTTTCAAAATATCTCAAACATCCCAAATTCGATACCTTAGCCATATTTTGGTCCCAAATTCTGGCTCTCTGCACCTATTCGCAGTTTGAAATTCCGACTTTTTATACCAAAAATTTGCCAATTAATGAAAGCGGCGGTGGGTCACATTTTGCCAAAACCCCCCTGCAGTTTTCAAAATATCCCAAACATCCCAAATTCGATACCTGAGCCATAATTTGGACCCAAATTCTGATTCTCTGCACCTATTCGCAGTTTGAAATTCCGACTTTTTATACCAAAAATCTGCCAATTACTGAAAGAGGTGGTGGGTCATATTTTTCCCAAACTCCTCTGCAGTTTTCAAAATATCCCAAACATCCCATATTCGATACCTGAGCCATATTTTGGACCCAAATTCTGGCTCTCTGCATCTATTCGCAGTTTGAAATTCCTACTTTTTATACCAAAAATCTGCCAATTAGTGAGAGCGGCTATGGGTCACATTTTGCCAAAACCCCCTTGCAGTTTTCAAAATAACCCAAACATCCCAAATTCGATACCTGAGCCATATTTTGTACCCAAATTCTAGCTCTTTGCACCTATTCGCAGTTTGAAATTCCTACTTTTTATACCAAAAATTGGCAATTACTGAAAGCGGCAGCGGGCCACATTTTGCCCAAACCCCGCTGCAGTTTTCAAAATATCCCAAACATCCCAAATTCTATACTAGAGCCATATTTTGGACCCAAATTCTGGCTCTCTGCACCTATTCGCAGTTTGAAATTCCGAATTTTTATACCAAAAATCTGCCAATTACTGAGAGCGGCGGTGGGTCACATTTTGCACAAACCCCCCTTCAGTTTTAAAAATATCCCAAACGACCCAAATTCGCTACCTGAGCCATATTTTTGTCCCAAATTCTGGCTCTCAGCACCTATTCGCAGTTTGAAATTCCGACTTTTTATACCAAAAATTTGCCAATTAATGAAAGCAGCGGTGGGTCACATTTTGCCAAAACCCCCCTGCAGTTTTCAAAATATCCCAAACATCCCAAATTCGATACCTGAGCCATATTTTGGACCCAAATTCTGATTATCTGCACCTATTCGCAGTTTGAAATTCCGACTTTTTATACCAAAAATCTGCCAATTACTGAAAGCGGTGGTGAGTCACATTTTGCCCAAACCCACCTGCAGTTTTCAAAATATCCCAAACATCCCAAATTCGATACCTGAGCCATATTTTTGACCCAAATACTGGCTCTCTGCACCTATTCGCAGTTTGAAATTCCGACTTTTTATACCAAAAATCTGCCAATTACTGAAAGCGGTGGTGAGTCACATTTTGCCCAAACCCCGCTGCAGTTTTCAAAATATCCCAAACATCCCAAATTCAATACTAGAGCCATATTTTGGACCCAAATTCTGGCTCTCTACACCTATTCGCAGTTTGAAATTCCGACTTTTTATACCAAAAAACTGCCAATTACTAAAAGCGGTGGTGGGTCATATTTTTCCCAAACTCCTCTGCAGTTTTCAAAATATCCCAAACATCCCAAATTCGATACCTGAGCCATATTTTGGACCCAAATTCTGGCTCTCTGCATCTATTCGCAGTTTGAAATTCCTACTTTTTATACCAAAAATCTGCTAATTAGTGAGAGCGGCTATGGGTCACATTTTGCCAAAACCCCCTTGCAGTTTTCAAAATAACCCAAACATCCCAAATTCTATACCTGAGCCATATTTTGTACCCAACTTTTGGCTCTCTGCACCTATTCGCAGTTTGAAATTCCGAATTTTTAAACAAAAAATATGCCAATTACTAAAAGCGGCGGTGTGTCACATTTTGCCCAAACCAACCTGCAGTTTTCAAAATATCTCAAATATCCCAAATTCGATACCTTAGCCATATTTTGGTCCCAAATTCTGGCTCTCTGCACCTATTCGCAGTTTAAAATTCCGACTTTTTATACCAAAAATTTGCCAATTAATGAAAGCGGCGGTGGGTCACATTTTGCCAAAACCCCCCTGCAGTTTTCAAAATATCCCAAACATCCCAAATTCGATACCTGAGCCATATTTTGGACCCAAATTCTGATTCTCTGCACCTATTCGCAGTTTGAAATTCCGAGTTTTTATACCAAAAATCTGCCAATTACTGAAAGCGGTGGTGGGTCATATTTTTCCCAAACTCCTCTGCAGTTTTCAAAATATCCCAAACATCCCAAATTCGATACCTGAGCCATATTTTGGACCCAAATTCTGGCTCTCTGCATCTACTCGCAGTTTGAAATTCCTACTTTTTATACCAAAAATCTGCCAATTAGTGAGAGCGGCGGTGGGTCACATTTTGCCCAAACCCCCCTTCAGTTTTCAAAATATCCCAAATTCGATACCTGAGCCATATTTTGGACCCAAATTCTGGCTCTCTGCACCCATTCGCAGTTTGAAATTCCGACTTTTTATACCAAAAATCTGCCAATTACTGAGAGCGGAGGTGGGTCACATTTTGCACAAACCCCCCTTCAGTTTTCAAAATATCCCAAACATCCCAAATTCGCTACCTGAGCCATATTTTGGTCCCAAATTCTGGCTCTCTGCACCCATTTACAGTTTGAAATTCTGAATTTTTATACCAAAAATATGACAATTACTGAAAGCGGCGGTGGGTCACATTTTGCCCAAACCCCCCTGCAGTTTTCAAAATATCCCATACATCCCAAATTCGATACCTGAGCCATATTTTGAACCCAAATTCTCGCTCTCTGCACCTATTCGCTGTTTGAAATTCCGACTTTTCATACCAAAAATCTGCCAATTACTGAAACCGCGGTATGTCACATTTTGCCCAAACCCCCCTGCAGTTTTCAAAATATTCCAAGCATCCCAAATTCGATACCTCAGCCATATTTTGGACTCAAATTCTGTTTCTCTGCACCTATTCGCAGTTTGAAATTCCGACATTTTATACCAAAAATCTGCCAATTACTTAGAGCGGCGGTGGGTCACATTTTGCACAAACCCCCCTTCAGTTTTCAAAATATCCCAAACATCCCAAATTCGCTACCTGAACCATATTTTGGTCTCAAATTCTGGCTCTCTGCACCTATTCGCAGTTTGAAATTCCGACTTTTTATACCAAAAATTTGCCAATTAATGAAAGCGGCGGTGGGTCACATTTTGCCAAAACCCCCCTGCAGTTTTCAAAATATCCCAAACATCCCAAATTCGATACCTGAGCCATATTTTGGACCCAAATTCTGATTCTCTGCACCTATTCGCAGTTTGAAATTCCGACTTTTTATACCAAAAATCTGCCAATTACTGAAAGCGGTGGTGGGTCATATTTTTCCCAAACTCCTCTGCAGTTTTCAAAATATCCCAAACATCCCAAATTCGATACCTGAGCCATATTTTGGACCCAAATTCTGGCTCTCTGCACCTATTCGCAGTTTGAAATTCCTACTTTTTATACCAAAAATCTGCCAATTAGTGAGAGCAGCTATGGGTCACATTTTGCCAAAACCCCCTTGCAGTTTTCAAAATAACCCAAACATCCCAAATTCGATACCTGAGCCATATTTTGGACCCAAATTCTGGCTCTCTGCACCTATTCGCAGTTTGAAATTCCTACTTTTTATACCAAAAATTTGCCAATTACTGAAAGCGGCAGTGGGTCACATTTTGCCCAAACCCCGCTGCAGTTTTTAAAATATCCCAAACATCCCAAATTCAATACTAGAGCCATATTTTGGACCCAAATTCTGGCTCCCTGCACCTATTCGCAGTTTGAAATTCCGAATTTTTAAACAAAAAATATGCCAATTACTGAAAGCGGCGGTGTGTCACATTTTGCCCAAACCCACCTGCAGTTTTCAAAATATCCCAAACATCCCAAATTCGATACCTGAGCCATATTTTGGACCCAAATTCTGGCTCTCTGCACCTATTCGCAGTTTGAAATTCCGACTTTTTATACCAAAAATCTGCCAATTACTGAAAGAAGCGGTTGGTCACATTTTGGCCAACTCCCCCTGCAGTTTTCAAAATATTCTAAACATCCCAAACTCGATACCTGAGCCATATTTTGGACCCAAATTCCCGCTCTCTGCCTCTATTCGCTGTTTGAAATTCCGACTTTTTATACCAAAAATCTGCCAATTACTGAAAGCGGCGTTGGGTCACATTTTGCCCAAACCCCCCTGCAGTTTTCAAAATATCCCAAACATCCCAAATTCGATACCTGAGCCATATTTTGGACCCAAATTCTGGCTCTCTGCACCTATTCGCAGTTTGAAATTCCGACTTTTTATACCAAAAATCTGCCAATTACTGAGAGTGGCGGTGGGTCACATTTTGCACAAACCCCCCTTCAGTTTTCAAAATATCCCAAACGACCCAAATTCGCTACCTGAGCCATATTTTGGTCCCAAATTCTGGCTCTCAGCACCTATTCGCAGTTTGAAATTCCGACTTTTTATACCAAAACTTTGCCAATTAATGAAAGCAGCGGTGGGTCACATTTTGCCAAAACCCCCCTGCAGTTTTCAAAATATCCCAAACATCCCAAATTCGATACCTGAGCCATATTTTGGACCCAAATTCTGATTATCTGCACCTATTCGCAGTTTGAAATTCCGACTTTTTATACCAAAAATCTGCCAATTACTGAAAGCGGTGGTGAGTCACATTTTGCCCAAACCCACCTGCAGTTTTCAAAATATCCCAAACATCCCAAATTCGATACCTGAGCCATATTTTGGTCCCAAATACTGGCTCTCTGCACCTATTCGCAGTTTGAAATTCCGGGTTTTATACAAAAAATATGCCAATTACTGAAAGAGGCGGTGGGTCACATTTTGCCCAAACCCGCCTGCAGTTTTTAAAATATCCCAAACATCCCTAATTCGATACATGAACCATATTTTGGACCCAAATTCTGGCTCTCTGCACCTATTCGCAGTTTGAAAACCGAATTTTTATACCAAAAATATGCCAATTACTGCAAGCGGCGGTGGGTCACATTTTGCCCAAACCTCCCTTCAGTTTTCAAAATATCCCAAACATTCCAAATTCGATACCTGAGCCATATTTTGGATCCAAATTCTGGCTCTCTGCACCCATTTACAGTTTGAAATACTGAATTTTTATACAAAAAATATGTCAATTACTGAAAGCGGCGGTGGGTCCAATTTTGCCCAAACCCCCCTACAGTTCTCAAAATATCCCAAACATCCCAAATTCGATACCTGAGCCATATTTTGGACCCACATTCTGGCTCTCCGCACCTATTCGCAGTTTGAAATTCCGACTTTTTGTACCTAAATATGCCAATTACTGAAAGCGGCGGTGGGTCACATTTTGCCCAAGCCCCCCTGCAGTTTTCAAAATATTCCAAGCATCCTAAATTCGATACCTAAGCTATATTTTGGACCCAAATTCTGGCTTTCTGAACCTATTCGCTGTTTGAAATTCCGACTTTTTATACCAAAAATCTGCCAATTACTGAAAGAAGCGGTGGGTCACATTTTGCCCAAACCCCCCCTGAAGTTTTCAAAATATCCTAAACATCCCAAATTCGATACCTGAGCCATATTTTGGACCCAAATTCTGATTATCTGCACCTATTCGCAGTTTGAAATTCCGACTTTTTATACCAAAAATCTGCCAATTACTGAAAGCGGTGGTGAGTCACATTTTGCCCAAACCCACCTGCAGTTTTCAAAATATCCCAAACATCCCAAATTCGATACCTGAGCCATATTTTTGACCCAAATACTGGCTCTCTGCACCTATTCGCAGTTTGAAATTCCGACTTTTTATACCAAAAATCTGCCAATTACTGAAAGCGGTGGTGAGTCACATTTTGCCCAAACCCCGCTGCAGTTTTCAAAATATCCCAAACATCCCAAATTCAATACTAGAGCCATATTTTGGACCCAAATTCTGGCTCTCTACACCTATTCGCAGTTTGAAATTCCGACTTTTTATACCAAAAAACTGCCAATTACTAAAAGCGGTGGTGGGTCATATTTTTCCCAAACTCCTCTGCAGTTTTCAAAATATCCCAAACATCCCAAATTCGATACCTGAGCCATATTTTGGACCCAAATTCTGGCTCTCTGCATCTATTCGCAGTTTGAAATTCCTACTTTTTATACCAAAAATCTGCTAATTAGTGAGAGCGGCTATGGGTCACATTTTGCCAAAACCCCCTTGCAGTTTTCAAAATAACCCAAACATCCCAAATTCTATACCTGAGCCATATTTTGTACCCAACTTTTGGCTCTCTGCACCTATTCGCAGTTTGAAATTCCGAATTTTTAAACAAAAAATATGCCAATTACTAAAAGCGGCGGTGTGTCACATTTTGCCCAAACCAACCTGCAGTTTTCAAAATATCTCAAATATCCCAAATTCGATACCTTAGCCATATTTTGGTCCCAAATTCTGGCTCTCTGCACCTATTCGCAGTTTAAAATTCCGACTTTTTATACCAAAAATTTGCCAATTAATGAAAGCGGCGGTGGGTCACATTTTGCCAAAACCCCCCTGCAGTTTTCAAAATATCCCAAACATCCCAAATTCGATACCTGAGCCATATTTTGGACCCAAATTCTGATTCTCTGCACCTATTCGCAGTTTGAAATTCCGAGTTTTTATACCAAAAATCTGCCAATTACTGAAAGCGGTGGTGGGTCATATTTTTCCCAAACTCCTCTGCAGTTTTCAAAATATCCCAAACATCCCAAATTCGATACCTGAGCCATATTTTGGACCCAAATTCTGGCTCTCTGCATCTACTCGCAGTTTGAAATTCCTACTTTTTATACCAAAAATCTGCCAATTAGTGAGAGCGGCGGTGGGTCACATTTTGCCCAAACCCCCCTTCAGTTTTCAAAATATCCCAAATTCGATACCTGAGCCATATTTTGGACCCAAATTCTGGCTCTCTGCACCCATTCGCAGTTTGAAATTCCGACTTTTTATACCAAAAATCTGCCAATTACTGAGAGCGGAGGTGGGTCACATTTTGCACAAACCCCCCTTCAGTTTTCAAAATATCCCAAACATCCCAAATTCGCTACCTGAGCCATATTTTGGTCCCAAATTCTGGCTCTCTGCACCCATTTACAGTTTGAAATTCTGAATTTTTATACCAAAAATATGACAATTACTGAAAGCGGCGGTGGGTCACATTTTGCCCAAACCCCCCTGCAGTTTTCAAAATATCCCATACATCCCAAATTCGATACCTGAGCCATATTTTGAACCCAAATTCTCGCTCTCTGCACCTATTCGCTGTTTGAAATTCCGACTTTTCATACCAAAAATCTGCCAATTACTGAAACCGCGGTATGTCACATTTTGCCCAAACCCCCCTGCAGTTTTCAAAATATTCCAAGCATCCCAAATTCGATACCTCAGCCATATTTTGGACTCAAATTCTGTTTCTCTGCACCTATTCGCAGTTTGAAATTCCGACATTTTATACCAAAAATCTGCCAATTACTTAGAGCGGCGGTGGGTCACATTTTGCACAAACCCCCCTTCAGTTTTCAAAATATCCCAAACATCCCAAATTCGCTACCTGAACCATATTTTGGTCTCAAATTCTGGCTCTCTGCACCTATTCGCAGTTTGAAATTCCGACTTTTTATACCAAAAATTTGCCAATTAATGAAAGCGGCGGTGGGTCACATTTTGCCAAAACCCCCCTGCAGTTTTCAAAATATCCCAAACATCCCAAATTCGATACCTGAGCCATATTTTGGACCCAAATTCTGATTCTCTGCACCTATTCGCAGTTTGAAATTCCGACTTTTTATACCAAAAATCTGCCAATTACTGAAAGCGGTGGTGGGTCATATTTTTCCCAAACTCCTCTGCAGTTTTCAAAATATCCCAAACATCCCAAATTCGATACCTGAGCCATATTTTGGACCCAAATTCTGGCTCTCTGCACCTATTCGCAGTTTGAAATTCCTACTTTTTATACCAAAAATCTGCCAATTAGTGAGAGCAGCTATGGGTCACATTTTGCCAAAACCCCCTTGCAGTTTTCAAAATAACCCAAACATCCCAAATTCGATACCTGAGCCATATTTTGGACCCAAATTCTGGCTCTCTGCACCTATTCGCAGTTTGAAATTCCTACTTTTTATACCAAAAATTTGCCAATTACTGAAAGCGGCAGTGGGTCACATTTTGCCCAAACCCCGCTGCAGTTTTTAAAATATCCCAAACATCCCAAATTCAATACTAGAGCCATATTTTGGACCCAAATTCTGGCTCCCTGCACCTATTCGCAGTTTGAAATTCCGAATTTTTAAACAAAAAATATGCCAATTACTGAAAGCGGCGGTGTGTCACATTTTGCCCAAACCCACCTGCAGTTTTCAAAATATCCCAAACATCCCAAATTCGATACCTGAGCCATATTTTGGACCCAAATTCTGGCTCTCTGCACCTATTCGCAGTTTGAAATTCCGACTTTTTATACCAAAAATCTGCCAATTACTGAAAGAAGCGGTTGGTCACATTTTGGCCAACTCCCCCTGCAGTTTTCAAAATATTCTAAACATCCCAAACTCGATACCTGAGCCATATTTTGGACCCAAATTCCCGCTCTCTGCCTCTATTCGCTGTTTGAAATTCCGACTTTTTATACCAAAAATCTGCCAATTACTGAAAGCGGCGTTGGGTCACATTTTGCCCAAACCCCCCTGCAGTTTTCAAAATATCCCAAACATCCCAAATTCGATACCTGAGCCATATTTTGGACCCAAATTCTGGCTCTCTGCACCTATTCGCAGTTTGAAATTCCGACTTTTTATACCAAAAATCTGCCAATTACTGAGAGTGGCGGTGGGTCACATTTTGCACAAACCCCCCTTCAGTTTTCAAAATATCCCAAACGACCCAAATTCGCTACCTGAGCCATATTTTGGTCCCAAATTCTGGCTCTCAGCACCTATTCGCAGTTTGAAATTCCGACTTTTTATACCAAAACTTTGCCAATTAATGAAAGCAGCGGTGGGTCACATTTTGCCAAAACCCCCCTGCAGTTTTCAAAATATCCCAAACATCCCAAATTCGATACCTGAGCCATATTTTGGACCCAAATTCTGATTATCTGCACCTATTCGCAGTTTGAAATTCCGACTTTTTATACCAAAAATCTGCCAATTACTGAAAGCGGTGGTGAGTCACATTTTGCCCAAACCCACCTGCAGTTTTCAAAATATCCCAAACATCCCAAATTCGATACCTGAGCCATATTTTGGTCCCAAATACTGGCTCTCTGCACCTATTCGCAGTTTGAAATTCCGGGTTTTATACAAAAAATATGCCAATTACTGAAAGAGGCGGTGGGTCACATTTTGCCCAAACCCGCCTGCAGTTTTTAAAATATCCCAAACATCCCTAATTCGATACATGAACCATATTTTGGACCCAAATTCTGGCTCTCTGCACCTATTCGCAGTTTGAAAACCGAATTTTTATACCAAAAATATGCCAATTACTGCAAGCGGCGGTGGGTCACATTTTGCCCAAACCTCCCTTCAGTTTTCAAAATATCCCAAACATTCCAAATTCGATACCTGAGCCATATTTTGGATCCAAATTCTGGCTCTCTGCACCCATTTACAGTTTGAAATACTGAATTTTTATACAAAAAATATGTCAATTACTGAAAGCGGCGGTGGGTCCAATTTTGCCCAAACCCCCCTACAGTTCTCAAAATATCCCAAACATCCCAAATTCGATACCTGAGCCATATTTTGGACCCACATTCTGGCTCTCCGCACCTATTCGCAGTTTGAAATTCCGACTTTTTGTACCTAAATATGCCAATTACTGAAAGCGGCGGTGGGTCACATTTTGCCCAAGCCCCCCTGCAGTTTTCAAAATATTCCAAGCATCCTAAATTCGATACCTAAGCTATATTTTGGACCCAAATTCTGGCTTTCTGAACCTATTCGCTGTTTGAAATTCCGACTTTTTATACCAAAAATCTGCCAATTACTGAAAGAAGCGGTGGGTCACATTTTGCCCAAACCCCCCCTGAAGTTTTCAAAATATCCTAAACATCCCAAATTCGATACCTGAGCCATATTTTGGACCCAAATTCTCGCTCTCTGCACCTATTCGCTGTTTGAAATTCCGACTTTTCATACCAAAAATCTGCCAATTACTGAAACCGCGGTATGTCACATTTTGCCCAAACCCCCCTGCAGTTTTCAAAATATTCCAAGCATCCCAAATTCGATACCTCAGCCATATTTTGGACTCAAATTCTGTTTCTCTGCACCTATTCGCAGTTTGAAATTCCGACATTTTATACCAAAAATCTGCCAATTACTTAGAGCGGCGGTGGGTCACATTTTGCACAAACCCCCCTTCAGTTTTCAAAATATCCCAAACATCCCAAATTCGCTACCTGAACCATATTTTGGTCTCAAATTCTGGCTCTCTGCACCTATTCGCAGTTTGAAATTCCGACTTTTTATACCAAAAATTTGCCAATTAATGAAAGCGGCGGTGGGTCACATTTTGCCAAAACCCCCCTGCAGTTTTCAAAATATCCCAAACATCCCAAATTCGATACCTGAGCCATATTTTGGACCCAAATTCTGATTCTCTGCACCTATTCGCAGTTTGAAATTCCGACTTTTTATACCAAAAATCTGCCAATTACTGAAAGCGGTGGTGGGTCATATTTTTCCCAAACTCCTCTGCAGTTTTCAAAATATCCCAAACATCCCAAATTCGATACCTGAGCTATATTTTGGACCCAAATTCTGGCTCTCTGCACCTATTCGCAGTTTGAAATTCCTACTTTTTATACCAAAAATCTGCCAATTAGTGAGAGCAGCTATGGGTCACATTTTGCCAAAACCCCCTTGCAGTTTTCAAAATAACCCAAACATCCCAAATTCGATACCTGAGCCATATTTTGGACCCAAATTCTGGCTCTCTGCACCTATTCGCAGTTTGAAATTCCTACTTTTTATACCAAAAATTTGCCAATTACTGAAAGCGGCAGTGGGTCACATTTTGCCCAAACCCCGCTGCAGTTTTTAAAATATCCCAAACATCCCAAATTCAATACTAGAGCCATATTTTGGACCCAAATTCTGGCTCTCTGCACCTATTCGCAGTTTGAAATTCCGAATTTTTAAACAAAAAATATGCCAATTACTGAAAGCGGCGGTGTGTCACATTTTGCCCAAACCCACCTGCAGTTTTCAAAATATCCCAAACATCCCAAATTCGATACCTGAGCCATATTTTGGACCCAAATTCTGGCTCTCTGCACCTATTCGCAGTTTGAAATTCCGACTTTTTATACCAAAAATCTGCCAATTACTGAAAGAAGCGGTTGGTCACATTTTGGCCAACCCCCCCTGCAGTTTTCAAAATATTCTAAACATCCCAAACTCGATACCTGAGCCATATTTTGGACCCAAATTCCCGCTCTCTGCCTCTATTCGCTGTTTGAAATTCCGACTTTTTATACCAAAAATCTGCCAATTACTGAAAGCGGCGTTGGGTCACATTTTGCCCAAACCCCCCTGCAGTTTTCAAAATATCCCAAACATCCCAAATTCGATACCTGAGCCATATTTTGGACCCAAATTCTGGCTCTCTGCACCTATTCGCAGTTTGAAATTCCGACTTTTTATACCAAAAATCTGCCAATTACTGAGAGTGGCGGTGGGTCACATTTTGCACAAACCCCCCTTCAGTTTTCAAAATATCCCAAACGACCCAAATTCGCTACCTGAGCCATATTTTGGTCCCAAATTCTGGCTCTCAGCACCTATTCGCAGTTTGAAATTCCGACTTTTTATACCAAAACTTTGCCAATTAATGAAAGCAGCGGTGGGTCACATTTTGCCAAAACCCCCCTGCAGTTTTCAAAATATCCCAAACATCCCAAATTCGATACCTGAGCCATATTTTGGACCCAAATTCTGATTATCTGCACCTATTCGCAGTTTGAAATTCCGACTTTTTATACCAAAAATCTGCCAATTACTGAAAGCGGTGGTGAGTCACATTTTGCCCAAACCCACCTGCAGTTTTCAAAATATCCCAAACATCCCAAATTCGATACCTGAGCCATATTTTGGTCCCCTAATACTGGCTCTCTGCACCTATTCGCAGTTTGAAATTCCGGGTTTTATACAAAAAATATGCCAATTACTGAAAGTGGCGGTGGGTCACATTTTGCCCAAACCCGCCTGCAGTTTTTAAAATATCCCAAACATCCCTAATTCGATACATGAACCATATTTTGGACCCAAATTCTGGCTCTCTGCACCTATTCGCAGTTTGAAAACCGAATTTTTATACCAAAAATATGCCAATTACTGCAAGCGGCGGTGGGTCACATTTTGCCCAAACCCCCCTTCAGTTTTCAAAATATCCCAAACATTCCAAATTCGATACCTGAGCCATATTTTGGATCCAAATTCTGGCTCTCTGCACCCATTTACAGTTTGAAATACTGAATTTTTATACCAAAAATATGCCAATTACTGAAAGCGGCAGTGGGTCACATTTTGCCCAAACCCCCCTGCAGTTTTCAAAATATCCCATACATCCCAAATTCGATACCTGAGCCATATTTTGGACCCAAATTCTGGCTCTCTGCACCTATTCGCAGTTTGAAATTCCGAATTTTTAAACAAAAAATATGACAATTACTGAAAGCGGCGGTGTGTCACATTTTGCCCAAACCAACCTGCAGTTTTCAAAATATCTCAAACATCCCAAATTCGATACCTAAGCCATATTTTGGACCCAAATTATGGCTCTCTGCACCTATTCGCTGTTTGAAATTCCGAATTTTTATACAAAAAATATGTCAATTACTGAAAGCGGCGGTGGGTCCAATTTTGCCCAAACCCCCCTACAGTTCTCAAAATATCCCAAACATCCCAAATTCGATACCTGAGCAATATTTTGGACCCACATTCTGGCTCTCCGCACCTATTCGCAGTTTGAAATTCCGACTTTTTGTACCTAAATATGCCAATTACTGAAAGCGGCGGTGGGTCACATTTTGCCCAAGCCCCCCTGCAGTTTTCAAAATATTCCAAGCATCCTAAATTCGATACCTAAGCTATATTTTGGACCCAAATTCTGGCTTTCTGAACCTATTCGCTGTTTGAAATTCCGACTTTTTATACCAAAAATCTGCCAATTACTGAAAGAAGCGGTGGGTCACATTTTGCCCAAACCCCCCCTGAAGTTTTCAAAATATCCTAACCATCCCAAATTCGATACCTGAGCCATATTTTGGACCCAAATTCTCGCTCTCTGCACCTATTCGCTGTTTGAAATTCCGACTTTTCATACCAAAAATCTGCCAATTACTGAAACCGCGGTATGTCACATTTTGCCCAATCCCCCCTGCAGTTTTCAAAATATTCCAAGCATCCCAAATTCGATACCTGAGCCATATTTTGGACTCAAATTCTGTTTCTCTGCACCTATTCGCAGTTTGAAATTCCGACATTTTATACCAAAAATCTGCCAATTACTTAGAGCGGCGGTGGGTCACATTTTGCACAAACCCCCCTTCAGTTTTCAAAATATCCCAAACATCCCAAATTCGCTACCTGAACCATATTTTGGTCCCAAATTCTGGCTCTCTGCACCTATTCGCAGTTTGAAATTCCGACTTTTTATACCAAAAATTTGCCAATTAATGAAAGCGGCGGTGGGTCACATTTTGCCAAAACCCCCCTGCAGTTTTCAAAATATCCCAAACATCCAAAATTCGATACCTGAGCCATATTTTGGACCCAAATTCTGATTCTCTGCACCTATTCGCAGTTTGAAATTCCGACTTTTTATACCAAAAATCTGCCAATTACTGAAAGCGGTGGTGGGTCATATTTTTCCCAAACTCCTCTGCAGTTTTCAAAATATCCCAAACATCCCAAATTCGATACCTGAGCCATATTTTGGACCCAAATTCTGGCTCTCTGCACCTATTCGCAGTTTGAAATTCCTACTTTTTATACCAAAAATCTGCCAATTAGTGAGAGCGGCTATGGGTCACATTTTGCCAAAACCCCCTTGCAGTTTTCAAAATAACCCAAACATCCCAAATTCGATACCTGATCCATATTTTGGACCCAAATTCTGGCTCTCTGCACCTATTCGCAGTTTGAAATTCCTACTTTTTATACCAAAAATTTGCCAATTACTGAAAGCGGCAGTGGGTCACATTTTGCCCAAACCCCGCTGCAGTTTTCAAAATATCCCAAACATCCCAAATTCAATACTAGAGCCATATTTTGGACCCAAATTCTGGCTCTCTGCACCTATTCGCAGTTTGAAATTCCGAATTTTTAAACAAAAAATATGCCAATTACTGAAAGCGGCGGTGTGTCACATTTTGCCCAAACCCACCTGCAGTTTTCAAAATATCCCAAACATCCCAAATTCGATACCTGAGCCATATTTTGGACCCAAATTCTGGCTCTCTGAACCTATTCGCAGTTTGAAATTCCGACTTTTTATACCAAAAATCTGCCAATTACTGAAAGAAGCGGTTGGTCACATTTTGCCCAAACCCCCCTGCAGTTTTCAAAATATTCTAAACATCCCAAACTCGATACCTGAGCCATATTTTGGACCCAAATTCCCGCTCTCTGCCTCTATTCGCTGTTTGAAATTCCGACTTTTTATACCAAAAATCTGCCAATTACTGAAAGAAGCGGTTGGTCACATTTTGCCCAAACCCCCCTGCAGTTTTCAAAATATTCTAAACATCCCAAACTCGATACCTGAGCCATATTTTGGACCCAAATTCCCGCTCTCTGCCTCTATTCGCTGTTTGAAATTCCGACTTTTTATACCAAAAATATGCCAATTACTGAAAGCAGCGGTGGGTCACATTTTGCCCAAACCCCCCTGCAGTTTTCAAAATATCCCAAACATCCCAAATTCGATACCTGAGCCATATTTTGGACCCAAATTCTGGCTCTCTGCACCTATTCGCAGTTTGAAATTCCGACTTTTTATACCAAAAATCTGCCAATTAATGAAAGCAGCGGTGGGTCACATTTTGCCAAAACCCCCCTGCAGTTTTCAAAATATCCCAAACATCCCAAATTCGATACCTGAGCCATATTTTGGACCCAAATTCTGATTATCTGCACCTATTCGCAGTTTGAAATTCCGACTTTTTATACCAAAAATCTGCCAATTACTGAAAGCGGTGGTGAGTCACATTTTGCCCAAACCCACCTGCAGTTTTCAAAATATCCCAAACTTCCTAAATTCGATACCTGAGCCATATTTTGGACCCAAATACTGGCTCTCTGCACCTATTCGCAGTTTGAAATTCCGGGTTTTATACAAAAAATATGCCAATTACTGAAAGTGGCGTTGGGTCACATTTTGCCCAAACCCGCCTGCAGTTTTCAAAATATCCCAAACATCCCTAATTCGATACATGAACCATATTTTGGACCCAAATTCTGGCTCTCTGCACCTATTCGCAGTTTGAAAACCGAATTTTTATACCAAAAATATGCCAATTACTGCAAGCGGCGGTGGGTCACATTTTGCCCAAACCCCCCTTCAGTTGTCAAAATATCCCAAACATCCCAAATTCGATACCTGAGCCATATTTTGGATCCAAATTCTGGCTCTCTGCACCCATTTACAGTTTGAAATACTGAATTTTTATACCAAAAATATGCCAATTACTGAAAGCGGCAGTGGGTCACATTTTGCCCAAACCCCCCTGCAGTTTTCAAAATATCCCATACATCCCAAATTCGATACCTGAGCCATATTTTGGACCCAAATTCTGGCTCTCTGCACCTATTCGCAGTTTGAAATTCCGAATTTTTAAACAAAAAATATGCCAATTACTGAAAGCGGCGGTGAGTCACATTTTGCCCAAACCAACCTGCAGTTTTCAAAATATCTCAAACATCCCAAATTCGATACCTTAGCCATATTTTGGTCCCAAATTCTGGCTCTCTGCACCTATTCGCAGTTTGAAATTCCGACTTTTTATACCAAAAATTTGCCAATTAATGAAAGCGGCGGTGGGTCACATTTTGCCAAAACCCCCCTGCAGTTTTCAAAATATCCCAAACATCCCAAATTCGATACCTGAGCCATAATTTGGACCCAAATTCTGATTCTCTGCACCGATTCGCAGTTTGAAATTCCGACTTTTTATACCAAAAATCTGCCAATTACTGAAAGCGGTGGTGGGTCATATTTTTCCCAAACTCCTCTGCAGTTTTCAAAATATCCCAAACATCCCATATTCGATACCTGAGCCATATTTTGGACCCAAATTCTGGCTCTCTGCATCTATTCGCAGTTTGAAATTCCTACTTTTTATACCAAAAATCTGCCAATTAGTGAGAGCGGCTATGGGTCACATTTTGCCAAAACCCCCTTGCAATTTTCAAAATAACCCAAACATCCCAAATTCGATACCTGAGCCATATTTTGTACCCAAATTCTAGCTCTTTGCACCTATTCGCAGTTTGAAATTCCTACTTTTTATACCAAAAATTGGCAATTACTGAAAGCGGCAGTGGGCCACATTTTGCCCAAACCCCGCTGCAGTTTTCAAAATATCCCAAACATCCCAAATTCTATACTAGAGCCATATTTTGGACCCAAATTCTGGCTCTCTGCACCTATTCGCAGTTTGAAATTCCGAATTTTTATACCAAAAATCTGCCAATTACTGAGAGCGGCGGTGGGTCACATTTTGCACAAACCCCCCTTCAGTTTTAAAAATATCCCAAACGACCCAAATTCGCTACCTGAGCCATATTTTGGTCCCAAATTCTGGCTCTCAGCACCTATTCGCAGTTTGAAATTCCGACTTTTTATACCAAAAATTTGCCAATTAATGAAAGCAGCGGTGGGTCACATTTTGCCAAAACCCCCCTGCAGTTTTCAAAATATCCCAAACATCCCAAATTCGATACCTGAGCCATATTTTGGACCCAAATTCTGATTATCTGCACCTATTCGCAGTTTGAAATTCCGACTTTTTATACCAAAAATCTGCCAATTACTGAAAGCGGTGGTGAGTCACATTTTGCCCAAACCCACCTGCAGTTTTCAAAATATCCCAAACATCCCAAATTCGATACCTGAGCCATATTTTTGACCCAAATACTGGCTCTCTGCACCTATTCGCAGTTTGAAATTCCGACTTTTTATACCAAAAATCTGCCAATTACTGAAAGCGGTGGTGAGTCACATTTTGCCCAAACCCCGCTGCAGTTTTCAAAATATCCCAAACATCCCAAATTCAATACTAGAGCCATATTTTGGACCCAAATTCTGGCTCTCTACACCTATTCGCAGTTTGAAATTCCGACTTTTTATACCAAAAAACTGCCAATTACTAAAAGCGGTGGTGGGTCATATTTTTCCCAAACTCCTCTGCAGTTTTCAAAATATCCCAAACATCCCAAATTCGATACCTGAGCCATATTTTGGACCCAAATTCTGGCTCTCTGCATCTATTCGCAGTTTGAAATTCCTACTTTTTATACCAAAAATCTGCTAATTAGTGAGAGCGGCTATGGGTCACATTTTGCCAAAACCCCCTTGCAGTTTTCAAAATAACCCAAACATCCCAAATTCGATACCTGAGCCATATTTTGTACCCAACTTTTGGCTCTCTGCACCTATTCGCAGTTTGAAATTCCGAATTTTTAAACAAAAAATATGCCAATTACTAAAAGCGGCGGTGTGTCACATTTTGCCCAAACCAACCTGCAGTTCTCAAAATATCTCAAATATCCCAAATTCGATACCTTAGCCATATTTTGGTCCCAAATTCTGGCTCTCTGCACCTATTCGCAGTTCAAAATTCCGACTTTTTATACCAAAAATTTGCCAATTAATGAAAGCGGCGGTGGGTCACATTTTGCCAAAACCCCCCTGCAGTTTTCAAAATATCCCAAACATCCCAAATTCGATACCTGAGCCATATTTTGGACCCAAATTCTGATTCTCTGCACCTATTCGCAGTTTGAAATTCCGAGTTTTTATACCAAAAATCTGCCAATTACTGAAAGCGGTGGTGGGTCATATTTTTCCCAAACTCCTCTGCAGTTTTCAAAATATCCCAAACATCCCAAATTCGATACCTGAGCCATATTTTGGACCCAAATTCTGGCTCTCTGCATCTACTCGCAGTTTGAAATTCCTACTTTTTATACCAAAAATCTGCCAATTAGTAAGAGCGGCGGTGGGTCACATTTTGCCCAAACCCCCCTTCAGTTTTCAAAATATCCCAAATTCGATACCTGAGCCATATTTTGGACCCAAATTCTGGCTCTCTGCACCCATTCGCAGTTTGAAATTCCGACTTTTTATACCAAAAATCTGCCAATTACTGAGAGCGGAGGTGGGTCACATTTTGCACAAACCCCCCTTCAGTTTTCAAAATATCCCAAACATCCCAAATTCGCTACCTGAGCCATATTTTGGTCCCAAATTCTGGCTCTCTGCACCCATTTACAGTTTGAAATTCTGAATTTTTATACCAAAAATATGCCAATTACTGAAAGCGGCGGTGGGTCACATTTTGCCCAAACCCCCCTGCAGTTTTCAAAATATCCCATACATCCCAAATTCGATACCTGAGCCATATTTTGGACCCAAATTCTGGCTCTCTGCACCTATTCGCAGTTTGAAATTCCGAATTTTTAAACAAAAAATATGCCAATTACTGAAAGCGGCGGTGTGTCACATTTTGCCCAAACCAACCTGCAGTTTTCAAAATATCTCAAACATCCCAAATTCGATACCTTAACCATATTTTGGACCCAAATTATGGCTCTCTGCTCCTATTCGCTGTTTGAAATTCCGAATTTTTATACCAAAAATATGTCAATTACTGAAAGCGGCGGTGGGTCCAATTTTGCCCAAACCCCCCTGCAGTTCTCAAAATATCCCAAACATCCCAAATTCGATACCTGAGCCATATTTTGGACCCACATTCTGGCTCTCCGCACCTATTCGCAGTTTGAAATTCCGACTTTTTGTACCAAAATATGCCAATTACTGAAAGCGGCGGTGGGTCACATTTTGCCCAAGCCCCCCTGCAGTTTTCAAAATATTCCAAGCATCCTAAATTCGATATCTAAGCTATATTTTGGACCCAAATTATGGCTCTCTGCTCCTATTCGCTGTTTGAAATTCCGAATTTTTATACCAAAAATATGTCAATTACTGAAAGCGGCGGTGGGTCACATTTTGCCCAAACCCCCCCTGAAGTTTTCAAAATATCCTAAACATCCCAAATTCGATACCTGAGCCATATTTTGGACCCAAATTCTCGCTCTCTGCACCTATTCGCTGTTTAAAATTCCGACTTTTCATACCAATAATCTGCCAGTTACTGAAACCGCGGTATGTCACATTTTGCCCAAACCCCCCTGCAGTTTTCAAAATATTCCAAGCATCCCAAATTCGATACCTGAGCCATATTTTGGACTCGAATTCTGTTTCTCTGCACCTATTCGCAGTTTGAAATTCCGACATTTTATACCAAAAATCTGCCAATTACTTAGAGCGGCGGTGGGTCACATTTTGCACAAACCCCCCTTCAGTTTTCAAAATATCCCAAACATCCCAAATTCGCTACCTGAGCCATATTTTGGTCCCAAATTCTGGCTCTCTGCACCTATTCGCAGTTTGAAATTCCGACTTTTTATATAAAAAATTTGCCAATTAATGAAAGCGGCGGTGGGTCACATTTTGCCAATACCCCCCTGCAGTTTTCAAAATATCCCAAACATCCCAAATTCGATACCTGAGCCATATTTTGGACCCAAATTCTGGCTCTCTGCACCTATTCGCAGTTTGAAATTCCTACTTTTTATACCAAAAATCTGCCAATTAGTGAGAGCAGCTATGGGTCACATTTTGCCAAAACCCCCTTGCAGTTTTCAAAATAACCCAAACATCCCAAATTCGATACCTGAGCCATATTTTGGACCCAAATTCTGGCTCTCTGCACCTATTCGCAGTTTGAAATTCCTACTTTTTATACCAAAAATTTGCCAATTACTGAAAGCGGCAGTGGGTCACATTTTGCCCAAACCCCGCTGCAGTTTTTAAAATATCCCAAACATCCCAAATTCAATACTAGAGCCATATTTTGGACCCAAATTCTGGCTCTCTGCACCTATTCGCAGTTTGAAATTCCGAATTTTTAAACAAAAAATATGCCAATTACTGAAAGCGGCGGTGTGTCACATTTTGCCCAAACCCACCTGCAGTTTTCAAAATATCCCAAACATCCCAAATTCGATACCTGAGCCATATTTTGGACCCAAATTCTGGCTCTCTGCACCTATTCGCAGTTTGAAATTCCGACTTTTTATACCAAAAATCTGCCAATTACTGAAAGAAGCGGTTGGTCACATTTTGGCCAACCCCCCCTGCAGTTTTCAAAATATTCTAAACATCCCAAACTCGATACCTGAGCCATATTTTGGACCCAAATTCCCGCTCTCTGCCTCTATTCGCTGTTTGAAATTCCGACTTTTTATACCAAAAATCTGCCAATTACTGAGAGTGGCGGTGGGTCACATTTTGCACAAACCCCCCTTCAGTTTTCAAAATATCCCAAACGACCCAAATTCGCTACCTGAGCCATATTTTGGTCCCAAATTCTGGCTCTCAGCACCTATTCGCAGTTTGAAATTCCGACTTTTTATACCAAAACTTTGCCAATTAATGAAAGCAGCGGTGGGTCACATTTTGCCAAAACCCCCCTGCAGTTTTCAAAATATCCCAAACATCCCAAATTCGATACCTGAGCCATATTTTGGACCCAAATTCTGATTATCTGCACCTATTCGCAGTTTGAAATTCCGACTTTTTATACCAAAAATCTGCCAATTACTGAAAGCGGTGGTGAGTCACATTTTGCCCAAACCCACCTGCAGTTTTCAAAATATCCCAAACATCCCAAATTCGATACCTGAGCCATATTTTGGACCCAAATACTGGCTCTCTGCACCTATTCGCAGTTTGAAATTCCGGGTTTTATACAAAAAATACGCCAATTACTGAAAGTGGCGGTGGGTCACATTTTGCCCAAACCCGCCTGCAGTTTTCAAAATATCCCAAACGTCCCAAATTCGATACCTGAGCCATATTTTGGACCCAAATTCTGATTATCTGCACCTATTCGCAGTTTGAAATTCCGACTTTTTATACCAAAAATCTGCCAATTACTGAAAGCGGTGGTGAGTCACATTTTGCCCAAACCCACCTGCAGTTTTCAAAATATCCCAAACATCCCAAATTCGATACCTGAGCCATATTTTGGACCCAAATTCTCGCTCTCTGCACCTATTCGCTGTTTGAAATTCCGACTTTTCATACCAAAAATCTGCCAATTACTGAAACCGCGGTATGTCACATTTTGCCCAATCCCCCCTGCAGTTTTCAAAATATTCCAAGCATCCCAAATTCGATACCTGAGCCATATTTTGGACTCAAATTCTGTTTCTCTGCACCTATTCGCAGTTTGAAATTCCGATATTTTATACCAAAAATCTGCCAATTACTTAGAGCGGCGGTGGGTCACATTTTGCACAAACCCCCCTTCAGTTTTCAAAATATCCCAAACATCCCAAATTCGCTACCTGAACCATATTTTGGTCCCAAATTCTGGCTCTCTGCACCTATTCGCAGTTTGAAATTCCGACTTTTTATACCAAAAATTTGCCAATTAATGAAAGCGGCGGTGGGTCACATTTTGCCAAAACCCCCCTGCAGTTTTCAAAATATCCCAAACATCCCAAATTCGATACCTGAGCCATATTTTGGACCCAAATTCTGATTCTCTGCACCTATTCGCAGTTTGAAATTCCGACTTTTTATACCAAAAATCTGCCAATTACTGAAAGCGGTGGTGGGTCATATTTTTCCCAAACTCCTCTGCAGTTTTCAAAATATCCCAAACATCCCAAATTCGATACCTGAGCCATATTTTGGACCCAAATTCTGGCTCTCTGCACCTATTCGCAGTTTGAAATTCCTACTTTTTATACCAAAAATCTGCCAATTAGTGAGAGCGGCTATGGGTCACATTTTGCCAAAACCCCCTTGCAGTTTTCAAAATAACCCAAACATCCCAAATTCGATACCTGATCCATATTTTGGACCCAAATTCTGGCTCTCTGCACCTATTCGCAGTTTGAAATTCCTACTTTTTATACCAAAAATTTGCCAATTACTGAAAGCGGCAGTGGGTCACATTTTGCCCAAACCCCGCTGCAGTTTTCAAAATATCCCAAACATCCCAAATTCAATACTAGAGCCATATTTTGGACCCAAATTCTGGCTCTCTGCACCTATTCGCAGTTTGAAATTCCGAATTTTTAAACAAAAAATATGCCAATTACTGAAAGCGGCGGTGTGTCACATTTTGCCCAAACCCACCTGCAGTTTTCAAAATATCCCAAACATCCCAAATTCGATACCTGAGCCATATTTTGGACCCAAATTCTGGCTCTCTGAACCTATTCGCAGTTTGAAATTCCGACTTTTTATACCAAAAATCTGCCAATTACTGAAAGAAGCGGTTGGTCACATTTTGCCCAAACCCCCCTGCAGTTTTCAAAATATTCTAAACATCCCAAACTCGATACCTGAGCCATATTTTGGACCCAAATTCCCGCTCTCTGCCTCTATTCGCTGTTTGAAATTCCGAATTTTTATACCAAAAATATGCCAATTACTGAAAGCAGCGGTGGGTCACATTTTGCCCAAACCCCCCTGCAGTTTTCAAAATATCCCAAACATCCCAAATTCGATACCTGAGCCATATTTTGGACCCAAATTCTGGCTCTCTGCACCTATTCGCAGTTTGAAATTCCGACTTTTTATACCAAAAATCTGCCAATTAATGAAAGCAGCGGTGGGTCACATTTTGCCAAAACCCCCCTGCAGTTTTCAAAATATCCCAAACATCCCAAATTCGATACCTGAGGTTATCTTGAGGTTATCTTGAGATGATTTCGGGGCTTTAGTGTCCCCGCGGCCCGGTCCTCGACCAGGCCTCCACCCCCAGGAAACAGCCCGTGACAGCTGATTAACACCCAGGTACCTATTTTACTGCTAGGTAACAGGGGCATAGGGTGAAAGAAACTCTGCCCATTGTTTCTCGCCGGCGCCTGGGATCGAACCCAGGACCACAGGATCACAAGTCCAGCGTGCTCTCCGCTCGGCCGACCGGCTCCCTCCGGCACAGAGTTACTGGGTCCCGAAGTGGAGAATTTCCAGTTCTCTGCCATCTTTGGGCTCGAGCAACTGAGGGGTCTCCTTCCCCAGAGAGTTTGCGGTCCTCCTTCTTTTTGGGAGGTTACCGTCTCCCTTAAGTTTTTGCGTTACTTTGTTATTTATGGGATTCTTTGTCAGGACTGTAGGTTGGACACAGCACAACTCAACACTCGACCATTCCCCAGGATGCGACCCACAACAGGCGACTAACACCCAGGTACCTATTTAGTGCTAGGTGAACATGGGCAATGGGTTTAAGGAGACCTGCCCGTTTGTCTCGCCCTGCCCGGGATCTCTGAGCCAGAACCTGAGCCAGAACCTGAGCCATATTTTGGACCCAAATTCTGATTATCTGCACCTATTCGCAGTTTGAAATTCCGACTTTTTATACCAAAAATCTGCCAATTACTGAAAGCGGTGGTGAGTCACATTTTGCCCAAACCCACCTGCAGTTTTCAAAATATCCCAAACATCCCAAATTCGATACCTGAGCCATGTTTTGGACCCAAATACTGGCTCTCTGCACCTATTCGCAGTTTGAAATTCCGGGTTTTATACAAAAAATATGCCAATTACTGAAAGTGGCGTTGGGTCACATTTTGCCCAAACCCGCCTGCAGTTTTCAAAATATCCCAAACATCCCTAATTCGATACATGAACCATATTTTGGACCCAAATTCTGGCTCTCTGCTCCTATTCGCAGTTTGAAAACCGAATTTTTATACCAAAAATATGCCAATTACTGCAAGCGGCGGTGGGTCACATTTTGCCCAAACCCCCCTTCAGTTTTCAAAATATCCCAAACATCCCAAATTCGATACCTGAGCCATATTTTGGATCCAAATTCTGGCTCTCTGCACCCATTTACAGTTTGAAATACTGAATTTTTATACCAAAAATATGCCAATTACTGAAAGCGGCAGTGGGTCACATTTTGCCCAAACCCCCCTGCAGTTTTCAAAATATCCCATACATCCCAAATTCGATACCTGAGCCATATTTTGGACCCAAATTCTGGCTCTCTGCACCTATTCGCAGTTTGAAATTCCGAATTTTTAAACAAAAAATATGCCAATTACTGAAAGCGGCGGTGTGTCACATTTTGCCCAAACCAACCTGCAGTTTTCAAAATATCTCAAACATCCCAAATTCGATACCTTAGCCATATTTTGGTCCCAAATTCTGGCTCTCTGCACCTATTCGCAGTTTGAAATTCCGACTTTTTATACCAAAAATTTGCCAATTAATGAAAGCGGCGGTGGGTCACATTTTGCCAAAACCCCCCTGCAGTTTTCAAAATATCCCAAACATCCCAAATTCGATACCTGAGCCATAATTTGGACCCAAATTCTGATTCTCTGCACCTATTCGCAGTTTGAAATTCCGACTTTTTATACCAAAAATCTGCCAATTACTGAAAGCGGTGGTGGGTCATATTTTTCCCAGACTCCTCTGCAGTTTTCAAAATATCCCAAACATCCCATATTCGATACCTGAGCCATATTTTGGACCCAAATTCTGGCTCTCTGCATCTATTCGCAGTTTGAAATTCCTACTTTTTATACCAAAAATCTGCCAATTAGTGAGAGCGGCTATGGGTCACATTTTGCCAAAACCCCCTTGCAGTTTTCAAAATAACCCAAACATCCCAAATTCGATACCTGAGCCATATTTTGTACCCAAATTCTAGCTCTTTGCACCTATTCGCAGTTTGAAATTCCTACTTTTTATACCAAAAATTGGCAATTACTGAAAGCGGCAGTGGGCCACATTTTGCCCAAACCCCGCTGCAGTTTTCAAAATATCCCAAACATCCCAAATTCTATACTAGAGCCATATTTTGGACCCAAATTCTGGCTCTCTGCACCTATTCGCAGTTTGAAATTCCGAATTTTTATACCAAAAATCTGCCAATTACTGAGAGCGGCGGTGGGTCACATTTTGCACAAACCCCCCTTCAGTTTTAAAAATATCCCAAACGACCCAAATTCGCTACCTGAGCCATATTTTTGTCCCAAATTCTGGCTCTCAGCACCTATTCGCAGTTTGAAATTCCGACTTTTTATACCAAAAATTTGCCAATTAATGAAAGCAGCGGTGGATCACATTTTGCCAAAACCCCCCTGCAGTTTTCAAAATATCCCAAACATCCCAAATTCGATACCTGAGCCATATTTTGGACCCAAATTCTGATTATCTGCACCTATTCGCAGTTTGAAATTCCGACTTTTTATACCAAAAATCTGCCAATTACTGAAAGCGGTGGTGAGTCACATTTTGCCCAAACCCACCTGCAATTTTCAAAATATCCCAAACATCCCAAATTCGATACCTGAGCCATATTTTTGACCCAAATACTGGCTCTCTGCACCTATTCGCAGTTTGAAATTCCGACTTTTTATACCAAAAATCTGCCAATTACTGAAAGCGGTGGTGAGTCACATTTTGCCCAAACCCCGCTGCAGTTTTCAAAATATCCCAAACATCCCAAATTCAATACTAGAGCCATATTTTGGACCCAAATTCTGGCTCTCTACACCTATTCGCAGTTTGAAATTCCGACTTTTTATACCAAAAAACTGCCAATTACTAAAAGCGGTGGTGGGTCATATTTTTCCCAAACTCCTCTGCAGTTTTCAAAATATCCCAAACATCCCAAATTCGATACCTGAGCCATATTTTGGACCCAAATTCTGGCTCTCTGCATCTATTCGCAGTTTGAAATTCCTACTTTTTATACCAAAAATCTGCTAATTAGTGAGAGCGGCTATGGGTCACATTTTGCCAAAACCCCCTTGCAGTTTTCAAAATAACCCAAACATCCCAAATTCGATACCTGAGCCATATTTTGTACCCAACTTTTGGCTCTCTGCACCTATTCGCAGTTTGAAATTCCGAATTTTTTAACAAAAAATATGCCAATTACTAAAAGCGGCGGTGTGTCACATTTTGCCCAAACCAACCTGCAGTTTTCAAAATATCTCAAATATCCCAAATTCGATACCTTAGCCATATTTTGGACTCAAATTCTGTTTCTCTGCACCTATTCGCAGTTTGAAATTCCGACATTTTATACCAAAAATCTGCCAATTACTTAGAGCGGCGGTGGGTCACATTTTGCACAAACCCCCCTTCAGTTTTCAAAATATCCCAAACATCCCAAATTCGCTACCTGAGCCATATTTTGGTCCCAAATTCTGGCTCTCTGCACCTATTCGCAGTTTGAAATTCCGACTTTTTATACCAAAAATTTGCCAATTAATGAAAGCGGCGGTGGGTCACATTTTGCCAAAACCCCCCTGCAGTTTTCAAAATATCCCAAACATCCCAAATTCGATACCTGAGCCATATTTTGGACCCAAATTCTGGCTCTCTGCACCTATTCGCAGTTTGAAATTCCTACTTTTTATACCAAAAATCTGCCAATTAGTGAGAGCAGCTATGGGTCACATTTTGCCAAAACCCCCTTGCAGTTTTCAAAATAACCCAAACATCCCAAATTCGATACCTGAGCCATATTTTGGACCCAAATTCTGGCTCTCTGCACCTATTCGCAGTTTGAAATTCCTACTTTTTATACCAAAAATTTGCCAATTACTGAAAGCGGCAGTGGGTCACAGTTTGCCCAAACCCCGCTGCAGTTTTTAAAATATCCCAAACATCCCAAATTCAATACTAGAGCCATATTTTGGACCCAAATTCTGGCTCTCTGCACCTATTCGCAGTTTGAAATTCCGAATTTTTAAACAAAAAATATGCCAATTACTGAAAGCGGCGGTGTGTCACATTTTGCCCAAACCCACCTGCAGTTTTCAAAATATCCCAAACATCCCAAATTCGATACCTGAGCCATATTTTGGACCCAAATTCTGGCTCTCTGCACCTATTCGCAGTTTGAAATTCCGACTTTTTATACCAAAAATCTGCCAATTACTGAAAGAAGCGGTTGGTCACATTTTGCCCAAACCCCCCTGCAGTTTTCAAAATATTCTAAACATCCCAAATTCGATACCTGAGCCATATTTTGGACCCAAATTCCCGCTCTCTGCCTCTATTCGCTGTTTGAAATTCCGACTTTTTATACCAAAAATCTGCCAATTACTGAAAGCGGCGGTGGGTCACATTTTGCCCAAACCCCCCTGCAGTTTTCAAAATATCCCAAACATCCCAAATTCGATACCTGAGCCATATTTTGGACCCAAATTCTGGCTCTCTGCACCTATTCGCAGTTTGAAATTCCGACTTTTTATACCAAAAATCTGCCAATTACTGAGAGTGGCGGTGGGTCACATTTTGCACAAACCCCCCTTCAGTTTTCAAAATATCCCAAACGACCCAAATTCGCTACCTGAGCCATATTTTGGTCACAAATTCTGGCTCTCAGCACCTATTCGCAGTTTGAAATTCCGACTTTTTATACCAAAACTTTGCCAATTAATGAAAGCAGCGGTGGGTTACATTTTGCCAAAACCCCCCTGCAGTTTTCAAAATATCCCAAACATCCCAAATTCGATACCTGAGCCATATTTTGGACCCAAATTCTGATTATCTGCACCTATTCGCAGTTTGAAATTCCGACTTTTTATACCAAAAATCTGCCAATTACTGAAAGCGGTGGTGAGTCACATTTTGCCCAAACCCACCTGCTGTTTTCAAAATATCCCAAACATCCCAACTTCGATACCTGAGGCATATTTTGGACCCAAATACTGGCTCTCTGCACCTATTCGCAGTTTGAAATTCCGGGTTTTATACAAAAAATATGCCAATTACTGAAAGTGGCGGTGGGTCACATTTTGCCCAAACCCGCCTGCAGTTTTCAAAATATCCCAAACATCCCTAATTCGATACATGAACCATATTTTGGACCCAAATTCTGGCTCTCTGCACCTATTCGCAGTTTGAAAACCGAATTTTTATACCAAAAATATGCCAATTACTGCAAGCGGCGGTGGGTCACATTTTGCCCAAACCCCCCTTCAGTTTTCAAAATATCCCAAACATCCCAAATTCGATACCTGAGCCATATTTTGGATCCAAATTCTGGCTCTCTGCACCCATTTACAGTTTGAAATACTGAATTTTTATACCAAAAATATGCCAATTACTGAAAGCGGCGGTGGGTCACATTTTGCCCAAACCCCCCTGCAGTTTTCAAAATATCCCATACATCCCAAATTCGATACCTGAGCCTTATTTTGGACCCAAATTCTGGCTCTCTGCACCTATTCGCAGTTTGAAATTCCGAATTTTTAAACAAAAAATATGTCAATTACTGAAAGCGGCGGTGTGTCACATTTTGCCCAAACCAACCTGCAGTTTTCAAAATATCTCAAACATCCCAAATTCGATACCTTAGCCATATTTTGGTCCCAAATACTGGCTCTCTGCACCTATTCGCAGTTTGAAATTCCGACTTTTTATACCAAAAATTTGCCAATTAATGAAAGCGGCGGTGGGTCACATTTTGCCAAAACCCCCCTGCAGTTTTCAAAATATCCCAAACATCCCAAATTCGATACCTGAGCCATATTTTGGACCCAAATTCTGATTCTCTGCACCTATTCGCAGTTTGAAATTCCGAGTTTTTATACCAAAAATCTGCCAATTACTGAAAGCGGTGGTGGGTCATATTTTTCCCAAACTCCTCTGCAGTTTTCAAAATATCCCAAACATCCCAAATTCGATACCTGAGCCATATTTTGGACCCAAATTCTGGCTCTCTGCATCTACTCGCAGTTTGAAATTCCTACTTTTTATACCAAAAATCTGCCAATTAGTGAGAGCGGCGGTGGGTCACATTTTGCCCAAACCCCCCTTCAGTTTTCAAAATATCCCAAATTCGATACCTGAGCCATATTTTGGACCCAAATTCTGGCTCTCTGCACCCATTCGCAGTTTGAAATTCCGACTTTTTATACCAAAAATCTGCCAATTACTGAGAGCGGAGGTGGGTCACATTTTGCACAAACCCCCCTTCAGTTTTCAAAATATCCCAAACATCCCAAATTCGCTACCTGAGCCATATTTTGGTCCCAAATTCTGGCTCTCTGCACCCATTTACAGTTTGAAATTCTGAATTTTTATACCAAAAATATGCCAATTACTGAAAGCGGCGGTGGGTCACATTTTGCCCAAACCCCCCTGCAGTTTTCAAAATATCCCATACATCCCAAATTCGATACCTGAGCCATATTTTGGACCCAAATTCTGGCTCTCTGCACCTATTCGCAGTTTGAAATTCCGAATTTTTAAACAAAAAATATGCCAATTACTGAAAGCGGCGGTGTGTCACATTTTGCCCAAACCAACCTGCAGTTTTCAAAATATCTCAAACATCCCAAATTCGATACCTTAACCATATTTTGGACCCAAATTATGGCTCTCTGCTCCTATTCGCTGTTTGAAATTCCGAATTTTTATACCAAAAATATGTCAATTACTGAAAGCGGCGGTGGGTCCAATTTTGCCCAAACCCCCCTGCAGTTCTCAAAATATCCCAAACATCCCAAATTCGATACCTGAGCCATATTTTGGACCCACATTCTGGCTCTCCGCACCTATTCGCAGTTTGAAATTCCGACTTTTTGTACCAAAATATGCCAATTACTGAAAGCGGCGGTGGGTCACATTTTGCCCAAGCCCCCCTGCAGTTTTCAAAATATTCCAAGCATCCTAAATTCGATATCTAAGCTATATTTTGGACCTAAATTCTGGCTCTCTGAACCTATTCGCTGTTTGAAATTACGACTTTTTATACCAAAAATCTGCCAATTACTGAAAGAAGCGGTGGGTCACATTTTGCCCAAACCCCCCCTGAAGTTTTCAAAATATCCTAAACATCCCAAATTCGATACCTGAGCCATATTTTGGACCCAAATTCTCGCTCTCTGCACCTATTCGCTGTTTGAAATTCCGACTTTTCATACCAAAAATCTGCCAATTACTGAAACCGCGGTATGTCACATTTTGCCCAAACCCCCCTGCAGTTTTAAAATATTCCAAGCATCCCAAATTCGATACCTGAGCCATATTTTGGACTCAAATTCTGTTTCTCTGCACCTATTCGCAGTTTGAAATTCCGACATTTTATACCAAAAATCTGCCAATTACTTAGAGCGGCGGTGGGTCACATTTTGCACAAACCCCCCTTCAGTTTTCAAAATATCCCAAACATCCCAAATTCGCTACCTGAGCCATATTTTGGTCCCAAATTCTGGCTCTCTGCACCTATTCGCAGTTTGAAATTCCGACTTTTTATACCAAAAATTTGCCAATTAATGAAAGCGGCGGTGGGTCACATTTTGCTAAAACCCCCCTGCAGTTTTCAAAATATCCCAAACATCCCAAATTCGATACCTAAGCCATATTTTTGGACCCAAATTCTGGCTCTCTGCACCTATTCGCAGTTTGAAATTCCTACTTTTTATACCAAAAATCTGCCAATTAGTGAGAGCAGCTATGGGTCACATTTTGCCAAAACCCCCTTGCAGTTTTCAAAATAACTCAAACATCCCAAATTCGATACCTGAGCCATATTTTGGACCCAAATTCTGGCTCTCTGCACCTATTCGCAGTTTGAAATTCCTACTTTTTATACCAAAAATTTGCCAATTACTGAAAGCGGCAGTGGGTCACATTTTGCCCAAACCCCGCTGCAGTTTTTAAAATATCCCAAACATCCCAAATTCAATACTAGAGCCATATTTTGGACCCAAATTCTGGCTCTCTGCACCTATTCGCAGTTTGAAATTCCGAATTTTTAAACAAAAAATATGCCAATTACTGAAAGCGGCGGTGTGTCACATTTTGCCCAAACCCACCTGCAGTTTTCAAAATATCCCAAACATCCCAAATTCGATACCTGAGCCATATTTTGGACCCAAATTCCGATTCTCTGCACCTATTCGCAGTTTGAAATTCCGACTTTTTATACCAAAAATCTGCCAATTACTGAAAGCGGTGGTGGGTCATATTTTTCCCAAACTCCTCTGCAGTTTTCAAAATATCCCAAACATCCCAAATTCGATACCTGAGCCATATTTTGGACCCAAATTCTGGCTCTCTGCATCTACTCGCAGTTTGAAATTCCTAATTTTTATACCAAAAATCTGCCAATTAGTGAGAGCGGCTATGGGTCACATCTTGCCAAAACCCCCTTGCAGTTTTCAAAATAACCCAAACATCCCAAATTCGATACCTGAGCCATATTTTGTACCCAAATTCTGGCTCTTTGCACCTATTCGCAGTTTGAAATTCCTAATTTTATACCAAAAATTTGCCAATTACTGAAAGCGGCAGTGGGTCACATTTTGCCCAAACCCCGCTGCAGTTTTCAAAATATCCCAAACATCCCAAATTCAATACTAGAGCCATATTTTGGACCCAAATTCTGGCTCTCTGCACCTATTCGCAGTTTGAAATTCCGAATTTTTAAACAAAAAATATGCCAATTACTAAAAGCGGCGGTGTGTCACATTTTGCCCAAACCCACCTGCAGTTTTCAAAATATCCCAAACATCCCAAATTCGATACGTGAGCCATATTTTGGACCCAAATTCTAGCTCTCTGCACCTATTCGCAGTTTGAAATTCCGAATTTTTATACCAAAAATATGTCAATTACTGAAAGCAGCGGTGGGTCCAATTTTGCCCAAACCCCCCTGCAGTTCTCAAAATATCCCAAACATCCCAAATTCGATACCTGAGCCATATTTTGGACCCACATTCTGATTCTCTGCCCCTATTCGCAGTTTGAAATTCCGACTTTTTATACCAAAAATCTTCCAATTACTGAAAGCGGTGGTGGGTCATATTTTTCCCAAACTCCTCTGCAGTTTTCAAAATATCCCAAACATCCCAAATTCGCTACCTGAGCCATATTTTGGTCCCAAATTCTGGCTCTCTGCACCTATTCGCAGTTTGAAATTCCGACTTTTTATACCAAAAATTTGCCAATTAATGAAAGCGGCGGTGGGTCACATTTTGCCAAAACCCCCCTGCAGTTTTCAAAATATCCCAAACATCCCAAATTCGATACCTGAGCCATATTTTGGACCCAAATTCTGGCTCTCTGCACCTATTCGCAGTTTGAAATTCCTACTTTTTATACCAAAAATCTGCCAATTAGTGAGAGCAGCTATGGGTCACATTTTGCCAAAACCCCCTTGCAGTTTTCAAAATAACCCAAACATCCCAAATTCGATACCTGAGCCATATTTTGGACCCAAATTCTGGCTCTCTGCACCTATTCGCAGTTTGAAATTCCTACTTTTTATACCAAAAATTTGCCAATTACTGAAAGCGGCAGTGGGTCACATTTTGCCCAAACCCCGCTGCAGT
Organism: Procambarus clarkii; assembly: GCF_040958095.1. Lineage (NCBI taxonomy): Eukaryota > Metazoa > Arthropoda > Malacostraca > Decapoda > Cambaridae > Procambarus > Procambarus clarkii. Next base: position 2,274,861 of record NC_091226.1, read on the forward strand.
TTTTAAAATATCCCAAACATCCCAAATTCAATACTAGAGCCATATTTTGGACCCAAATTCTGGCTCTCTGCACCTATTCGCAGTTTGAAATTCCGAATTTTTAAACAAAAAATATGCCAATTACTGAAAGCGGCGGTGTGTCACATTTTGCCCAAACCCACCTGCAGTTTTCAAAATATCCCAAACATCCCAAATTCGATACCTGAGCCATATTTTGGACCCAAATTCTGGCTCTCTGCACCTATTCGCAGTTTGAAATTCCGACTTTTTATACTAAAAATCTGCCAATTACTGAAAGAAGCGGTTGGTCACATTTTGCCCAAACCCCCCTGCAGTTTTCAAAATATTCTAAACATCCCAAATTCGATACCTGAGCCATATTTTGGACCCAAATTCCCGCTCTCTGCCTCTATTCGCTGTTTGAAATTCCGACTTTTTATACCAAAAATCTGCCAATTACTGAAAGCGGCGGTGGGTCACATTTTGCCCAAACCCCCCTGCAGTTTTCAAAATATCCCAAACATCCCAAATTCGATACCTGAGCCATATTTTGGACCCAAATTCTGGCTCTCTGCACCTATTCGCAGTTTGAAATTCCGACTTTTTATACCAAAAATCTGCCAATTACTGAGAGTGGCGGTGGGTCACATTTTGCACAAACCCCCCTTCAGTTTTCAAAATATCCCAAACGACCCAAATTCGCTACCTGAGCCATATTTTGGTCCCAAATTCTGGCTCTCAGCACCTATTCGCAGTTTGAAATTCCGACTTTTTATACCAAAACTTTGCCATTTAATGAAAGCAGCGGTGGGTTACATTTTGCCAAAACCCCCCTGCAGTTTTCAAAATATCCCAAACATCCCAAATTCGATACCTGAGCCATATTTTGGACCCAAATTCTGATTATCTGCACCTATTCGCAGTTTGAAATTCCGACTTTTTATACCAAAAATCTGCCAATTACTGAAAGCGGTGGTGAGTCACATTTTGCCCAAACCCACCTGCTGTTTTCAAAATATCCCAAACATCCCAAATTCGATACCTGAGCCATATTTTGGACCCAAATACTGGCTCTCTGCACCTATTCGCAGTTTGAAATTCCGGGTTTTATACAAAAAATATGCCAATTACTGAAAGTGGCGGTGGGTCACATTTTGCCCAAACCCGCCTGCAGTTTTCAAAATATCCCAAACATCCCTAATTCGATACATGAACCATATTTTGGACCCAAATTCTGGCTCTCTGCACCTATTCGCAGTTTGAAAACCGAATTTTTATACCAAAAATATGCCAATTACTGCAAGCGGCGGTGGGTCACATTTTGCCCAAACCCCCCTTCAGTTTTCAAAATATCCCAAACATCCCAAATTCGATACCTGAGCCATATTTTGGATCCAAATTCTGGCTCTCTGCACCCATTTACAGTTTGAAATACTGAATTTTTATACCAAAAATATGCCAATTACTGAAAGTGGCGGTGGGTCACATTTTGCCCAAACCCCCCTGCAGTTTTCAAAATATCCCATACATCCCAAATTCGATACCTGAGCCATATTTTGGACCCAAATTCTGGCTCTCTGCACCTATTCGCAGTTTGAAATTCCGAATTTTTAAACAAAAAATATGTCAATTACTGAAAGCGGCGGTGTGTCACATTTTGCCCAAACCAACCTGCAGTTTTCAAAATATCTCAAACATCCCAAATTCGATACCTTAGCCATATTTTGGTCCCAAATACTGGCTCTCTGCACCTATTCGCAGTTTGAAATTCCGAATTTTTATACCAAAAATTTGCCAATTAATGAAAGCGGCGGTGGGTCACATTTTGCCAAAACCCCCCTGCAGTTTTCAAAATATCCCAAACATCCCAAATTCGATACCTGAGCCATATTTCGGACCCAAATTCCGATTCTCTGCACCTATTCGCAGTTTGAAATTCCGACTTTTTATACCAAAAATCTGCCAATTACTGAAAGCGGTGGTGGGTCATATTTTTCCCAAACTCCTCTGCAGTTTTCAAAATATCCCAAACATCCCAAATTCGATACCTGAGCCATATTTTGGATCCAAATTCTGGCTCTCTGCACCCATTTACAGTTTGAAATACTGAATTTTTATACCAAAAATATGCCAATTACTGAAAGCGGCGGTGGGTCACATTTTGCCCAAACCCCCCTGCAGTTTTCAAAATATCCCATACATCCCAAATTCGATACCTGAGCCATATTTTGGACCCAAATTCTGGCTCTCTGCACCTATTCGCAGTTTGAAATTCCGAATTTTTAAACAAAAAATATGTCAATTACTGAAAGCGGCGGTGTGTCACATTTTGCCCAAACCAACCTGCAGTTTTCAAAATATCTCAAACATCCCAAATTCGATACCTTAGCCATATTTTGGTCCCAAATACTGGCTCTCTGCACCTATTCGCAGTTTGAAATTCCGACTTTTTATACCAAAAATTTGCCAATTAATGAAAGCGGCGGTGGGTCACATTTTGCCAAAACCCCTGCAGTTTTCAAAATATCCCAAACATCCCAAATTCGATACCTGAGCCATATTTTGGACCCAAATTCCGATTCTCTGCACCTATTCGCAGTTTGAAATTCCGACTTTTTATACCAAAAATCTGCCAATTACTGAAAGCGGTGGTGGGTCATATTTTTCCCAAACTCCTCTGCAGTTTTCAAAATATCCCAAACATCCCAAATTCGATACCTGAGCCATATTTTGGACCCAAATTCTGGCTCTCTGCATCTACTCGCAGTTTGAAATTCCTACTTTTTATACCAAAAATCTGCCAATTAGTGAGAGCGGCTATGGGTCACATTTTGCCAAAACCCCCTTGCAGTTTTCAAAATAACCCAAACATCCCAAATTCGATACCTGAGCCATATTTTGTACCCAAATTCTGGCTCTTTGCACCTATTCGCAGTTTGAAATTCCTAATTTTATACCAAAAATTTGCCAATTACTGAAAGCGGCAGTGGGTCACATTTTGCCCAAACCCCGCTGCAGTTTTCAAAATATCCCAAACATCCCAAATTCAATACTAGAGCCATATTTTGGACCCAAATTCTGGCTCTCTGCACCTATTCGCAGTTTGAAATTCCGAATTTTTAAACAAAAAATATGCCAATTACTAAAAGCGGCGGTGTGTCACATTTTGCCCAAACCCACCTGCAGTTTTCAAAATATCCCAAACATCCCAAATTCGATACGTGAGCCATATTTTGGACCCAAATTCTAGCTCTCTGCACCTATTCGCAGTTTGAAATTCCGAATTTTTATACCAAAAATATGTCAATTACTGAAAGCAGCGGTGGGTCCAATTTTGCCCAAACCCCCCTGCAGTTCTCAAAATATCCCAAACATCCCAAATTCGATACCTGAGCCATATTTTGGACCCACATTCTGATTCTCTGCACCTATTCGCAGTTTGAAATTCCGACTTTTTATACCAAAAATC